>NW_001517099.1:1890415-2137958 GCF_000002715.2 Aspergillus clavatus NRRL 1 | reverse complement strand
GGTTTTGGGGGGGGGGGGGTTGAAATATTGACCGGCTTGTCTTGATGGCATTGCATGTACATCTGTTCTGATTGTTTCCTAGTGATTCCCTGCTGTTGTTTTATCTTCTTTTGCAGGCCAGTCTAGTCTGGCAGCCATACGATGATGCTTGTGATACATGTACTACCCGACCACTCGCATACTGGACATAAAAGAATCAATGAATCTCTGCTTGATTTTGTTCTCTGTATTGGGCATCTTTGTGGCGACATTGCATCGCAGATGTGGGGTAAGACACGAGGAGCTACATCATCCCCTCAGTAGTATATAATAATAATCCGAACATCTCCAACAACCCAACTTCAACCTCTCCATCATCAGAATCATCACCAAGACCCAGCATAAACAGAAACAAAGATGGTCGATCCTCTGGACCTCATCATCTGTTCCACTTGCGGAACCCAACACGACACCACCACTGCACCCTCCTCCTGCAAGATCTGCGACGATCCACGCCAATACCTCCCTGCAACAGGGTATGTATTACCCGATCCCCAATATAAACCAACCAACCACTAACAAAACAACAGTCAATCCTGGACAACCTTGCGCACGCTCCAAGCCAGCAAAACCTACCACACCGACATCCTCCCAGACCCAGCCCACCCCTCCGCCCTCTTCACCGTCCACACCTCCCCAAAGATCGGCATCGGCCAGCGCGCCTTCCTCTGCCGCACCCCGCACGGCAACATCCTCTGGGACTGCCTCACCTACCTCGACGCCGCCACGGTCGCCCGCATCAACGAGCTCGGCGGCCTCGCCGCCATCGTCATCTCGCACCCGCACTTCTTCGGCGCAAACGCCCTCTGGGCGGACACCTTCGCGTGCCCCGTGTACATCGCCGCGGAGGACAGCGCGTGGGTGCTGCGCCCGAGCGAGAGACACGTTTTCTGGCGCGGGAGGGAGCTGGTCGTTCCGCTGTCGTTGGAGAAGGCCAAGATCAAAGCCGAGGCGGATGCGGATGCGGACGCCGACGTGGACGTCGACGGCGGCAGTCGGCCCAACGAGGGCGCGGACCGCGAGGGTGGGCGAGATCTAGTCGCCGTGAAGACGGGGGGCCATTTCCCCGGCAGCGCGGTGCTGTGGTTCCGGTCGTTGCGGAAGTTGCTCGTGGCGGATTCGATTGGCGTGGTGCCGAGTGGTGTGTATCATAAGGATCGGGTGCCGGGGACGGTGTCGTTTACGTTTATGTGGTCGTATCCGAATATGGTTTGTTCAATTTTTTTTTTTTTTTTTTTTTTCCCTTGACTCTGTCTCCTTGGGGGTTTTGGTTGTTGTGGCGTGGCTAACTGACGGTTATACATAGATCCCCCTGCCGCCGGATGAGGTTTACAATATTTGGAAGGCTGTCAAGCACACCGAGTTCGATGATGTGCATGGGGCCTTTGTCGGCTGGGATACCCATGGGAACAGTAAGAAGCGAGTCTTGGAGAGTGCAAAGATCTACGTACGGGCAATGGGGTATTTGGATCATGCTATACATCAGGAAGAGTGTCCATGAAGACGGTCTGGTTTCATTTTTTGACTGCCATTGCATGCGTGCGAAATTTGTACTGATTCTGGATAACGAGCTAATGATGAATGACCCTTATTCCCATGAATGATCCAAATTGATAGAAGCAACTAGAATAAAAGCCAATTACCAATAGCCCTCCCCCTCTCAATTACAGTCGGAGAATGGCCTCACGGAAGTTGTCCCCCGGCCTCCCATATGATGCGGTGCTGGTCCATCACTCATAGGAAACTTTCCTGGGAAGCTCTCCACCGAGCGTGTTGCTTCCAATGTCTCCATTTCAAGCAAAGAGTGGCCCAGCTGTGAGCTCTCCAGCATTGGAGAAAGATGGCGCTGATCCATGGATTCCATCGATGCTGGTCGACTGGCCGTGCTAAAGCGTGGTCTCTCAGATGCGATCTTAGCATACTGCGCCGCTGAGACCATCATAGCCTGCTTAATACTCGATGAGCGCGAATATACTTTGCTCGCCGAAGTGCTTCTTCTCATCGTTCTCGCAGAGTAGACCGATTCACTGCCGGCTGCAGGGATCAGCGAATCGACGCCACTTCCCGAATTCGTGCTGAAAAGATCCATCCCACGGTCGGAAAGACATTGAAACATTCGGATCGCCGGCGAGATACTGGAGGAGACTTGCAGCAGCGGACTGTTTGCGTGTGATGATGCCTTTTCGGTTGTCTGAGTCTCTCCGGTATTTGTTCGTCCCAGAGATTGGCAGTTTGAATCCGTGAGTGTGAACAGGGCCTCGGTGGAGGCTGCCCTCCCTTTGAGAGCGGCCTGATACAGAGCATCCGGCACGACTGATACGAGGATGGTGATGGCGCGCTGCTCTGTGCGTTGGATGGCTCTCTGGACTGCATTTTCGGGCCCAGTGCAAAAGACCAGCGCCACGGCATGCAGTATCTTCAGCGCTAGTAGTGTCCCGGCTAAGGACAGGGCTTGCCCCAGGGTGATTGTGATAGAGTCATGCTTCTCGAATGAATTTTGCGGGTCTTCTGACATGATGAATGCGAATGCTCATAGAACTGTATAACCGCGTGAAACAGACTTCCAGGCTGGTGAAGCAGTGAAACGCGGACTATCAGGTCGGCAGGAGTGTCTGGAGAAATCAAAATCGAGATGGGGGACACCATGGCGACGTTGACTTCCCGCCGTATATATGTAGGTGGAAACACAGTGCTGTGTATACGAAGGAAAGAGCAACCAGCCTCCGCTGGATAGAACGAACAGGGTAGAATGTTAGGAGCCCAAGGCGTCTCGCAGACCATGAGTCTAGTGAGTGCTGGCTAGGTCGGGGTTGCCTCAGGTGTGCGATGTTGATTCAATATCTATCCTTGGGATGGTGTGCCTGGAAACCCTTCTTCATTATATGTATCCACATCAACAACGCAAGCAGGGGTATCATAAATAGCACAAGCACAGTACAGCTAAAAGGCCATCGACAAGTCCCGTGCAGTTAATCCGCAGCTACTCCCGCCTCGCCACTCTTATGCACCAGTAGTTCATCGACCAAGAACATCAACCGCTCCCCACTCTCTAGCAGCCAACACCATTCTACATCCTCCATCTTCCGGCTACTGTGGTTCTTCCGCGTCTCGATCTGTGCCTTTTCCGCGCGCGCCATGATCCCCAGCTGCACGGCCTCTTTCAGCGCCGGCGTGACGGTCAGCATGTCGCTTTCAGCGAGGAGAAGGAGCAGCGCCTCGAGCGTGATGGAGATCTTGGCGTTATCGACGATGCTGGGCGTGCTGGCCGCGTAAGGCAGGAAGCACGTTTCCAACTTGGTTTGGTCAAGGTACTCTTCGTCTGTCTCCGGGGCGGCGGTCTCGCGCATACGAAACAGCAGAAACTCGCAGAGGGTGGTCTGCGCGGCGGCAGAGAAGTGCGGGAGCACGAAGGGGCTGACGAAGGCTTGGAAGATGGGGAGCGGGAGGTGGCGGATATTCTCGACAAAGAGATGATAGAGCTCATCAAGGGTGGTGAAGGCGTCTGGGGAGGCTTTGGCGACGGCGGAGAGGAGGTGTAGGAGGCGTTGGCGGAGGGCGAGCGATTGGAGTCCGCCCAGCAGAGAGACGCCGACATGGGCCTGCACTGCGCTGGGAGAATCCGTCATCGCGGTGTCGGGAGCCAAAGTGGCGGTGTCTTTTGCGTTGGTCGAGCGAGTGTTGGCTCGCCTGGTGCGCTTGGACTGTCTGGTTGGGCGTTTCGCCGTCGCCGTTGCCGTCACTGGGGAATCGGTTGCGTCGGACTCGTCCTCGCCCTTGGACAGATAGTCGCCGTATTGGCCTTCGTCGATATTGACCTCAACCTCCCGCTTTTTCACATTGTCATTGGTTTCGCGCTTGAGCTGCTTCAGCTCCTTGTGAAACACCTCGCGAAATTCGTTGACGGCAGCCGAGCCGCCGTCCGCGAAGATGGCTCTCAGGATCCTTCGATTTCGCCCGTGCCCAGCGCTCCCATCGACAATATACCGCGAAATCAAGCTACCTTGTAAAATGCGCCGGCACTCCATGTCGTCCGCAGCGCTTGCGCTTTGTCGTTCCCGCTCATTCCAGTCGTCCTCAAGAACCTCGCACATAAATTCCAGCCAAATCTGCCATCTCGCCCACCGCTCCGGGTGCAGGATGGAGCAGTTAAACGCCCATCCTACGACGTGCCAGAAATCTTCCGCGCGAGACCATACGGATGCCGACTGGCCGAGGTCGATGTTCAATGGCTTCGTATCATCAGGCGAGACCTCGCCGTGCGCGCTCCCTTCGGCTTCCACGTGCCGCCGTCGGCCCTGCCGCGAGGACTCGAAGTGTGTGAATGAGAATGCAACGGTAAGCTTGGCAGACGTGGGGCCGACAAGCGTATTGGTGAGTCGCAGCAGTCGCAGTGCCGCGTTGGGCGCTTCCTCCTCCTCTGCTGTCCTGGCTCGAGTTGTGGTTGAGGGGTGTACGAGAAATGTCGCTGCGACTGCGAGCAGCTGAGGGGATGGAACATAGATTGGGGTAGAAGATACAGCACCGGGGGACAGTATGTTCAGTAGAAGGTTGAGGGCCTGTGTGTCTGTGATGCGGCGAGAATGTCAGAGATAGATACTGAGGGACGAGAGGGGTATACCAACATAGCTTCTCTTCAAGGAATATGCTACAGTGTTGGACGAGTTCATACGGGATGGGTTTGACGGGGCGATAGAGAGGGGATAAAGGTTCCTCTGTTTTCGCCATTGCCATAAAGTTCCTATGGTGATGGTTGATGGCGAAACAATTCTACCTCGAGCATACTGCAAAGTGATTTGGCAGCGCGCGCAGGCGTGAAGCGCGATGCTTATCGATATGCGGTGATATTCTAGTTTTGGTTTATAAGTGAATATAAAACGCATCTCGAATCAAATCAAGGTGCCGTAGTGTAGTGGTTATCATGCGACGTTGTGGCTCCCCACAGCTCCGTCTCGACCTGGGTTCGATTCCCAGCGGCGCCATATGGCGACCGGAACTTGATTTATTTGTTTTTGATATCACTTTGCTATCTACATTCATTAACCTGTAGTTGTCTACCTTTCATCCTCTCCTTATTCTTTTTTTTTTGTTTTTTTGCTCTGTATCTTGTCTCAATATTGCTAGACAATAATCTACGCCGTAGCTATTATTTTCACACGTGAGATGGTGACAAACCATCTTACATCCAATCCGTTAATTGTTAGATATATATCAGAGCCACTTCTATCAAAAACCCACACTATCGCGCATCAACAAATGGGCATCGGACAGAGATAAACCCTAGCAAGATATGAGCAAAGTACAGTGTCGATCGGTCGACCAGACAAGCTCCTGAGCCCATACTGGATGCAGTACCATCCCGAGTGGCCTGTTGCACGTGTGGTGTCGAACTGATCCTATAGGCATCTATCTATATTGCAGCCTCAGGATCGTCTCACACCGGCTATTTTCCGCTGAGGAGGTTTCACCTTCAGGATGTCTTACGAGAGCCCTTGTCCTTATCTTTTGTTTTCCCTTTTGCCTTCTATTTGTTTCTCTTCGAGTCTGATTTAACTGGATATTCAACAGGCAACCTCACAACTAACGTGAGGTTGGTTCGGATCAATATTAACAGATATCACATGATAGCCCCATGCAATGGGGACTAAGAGGTCCAGAACTCAGAAGCCAAGACACATTGTTGCGAAGGACTAGGCAGCGACATGCCACTATTGTAACAAAATAGTAATTCTATTAGGTATTCTATCCGTTCCAAATAACTAGAGCAGCGATTGGATTGTTGTCCTTCCAGGCCGATGTGGTGCATGGCTGGAGGTCCAGGTCTACTGCACATTTGCCCAGACCACGCCAAGTCAAACTAACAGAACGCAGGTTAATGATGAACTGGTGGTATGTAGACATGTATGCGATGGATAGGCCAAGGACATCAAGGCCGCCCGATATTCGCCATCCTCCTCCTAGGCCCATCCACACGCAATCCAGACTATTCTCGGGATTACCCCGACCCACGCCACGAACATTCATGACTCGATATCCGAGAAAGGTGCGGCAACCCGAAGCGTTGATGAGAAGAGAGCAGTCGACCCCGTAGATGAAGCGAGGTAGGTGAAGCGGTATAACAAGCGATAATATGCTCGCAAATAAACGAAAGGAAACACTGAGACGCCAAAGTGGTAGTAGTGTGCGAAAGGAAATACTATGTCGACTCGTCCGGCATGTCGGAGAAGAGACCTATCCGTAGACGGTGCGACTATGACCTAGATCAGCAAAGAGTCACGGCGATTGAAGAAAGAAAAAGGGACTAACGTACGAATGGTAATTTTGGAATAACAACAGCCAACGTGGCCAAGAAATTGATGGTGAAATACGTCAAGTCGTAGTGCGTGTAGTGCGTGCTGAGGAGAAAGAGACAGATGGGGACACAGAGCAGGAACTTCTTCGTCGGCGTGTACTGATCTCCATTGTCGATTTGCTCCCACATGTTGAGATTATCGTAGGCACCCGCGTTGAATTCAAATGGAATACCCCGCACCCAGTGGAACATCAGGAAGGAGCCAAACATGTAGCTGATGTTCGTGAGCGTCCATGATGTCTCCTGCGAGACGCCGGGAATGATATCGTAGAAGATCTTCAAGGCGATGATGAGAACGAAATGGATTGTCCAGGCACCTAGTCGCAGGAAACGAATGTTAGCCTTCCAGAACCAAATAAACGGATCTAAGCTCTCGGTATTCATGCATCGCTGCTCAACCACCCACTCACCCTTGGCATTAACCCAGTTCGCATTCAGATTGGGCAAGGCAGCCTGATCGCTGGTGTGCTCGATGGATTCCGCCGGCTCCTGGTAGATGATACTGCTCGACCTCCTCCTCCTACCGGCCTTGGATTGGGACATATTTGTGTCCGGAGACAACCGGCGCGGACCAGTGTCGACTTCCGGGGGGAAGGAAATGGCACGGGGGATGAGTAGGGAAGACACTTTGGCGGTGTTGTCAGAACGAACGAGGACGAAGTCGAGAATGGTGTTGTGAGACAAGCTGGACGACGGAAGGAAGACGGAAGGTCCGAATTCACCAATGAAGACAAGTCTTGACCTCTTGTCCTTCTAGGATAATCTCCTGTCCACTAAGAAATAATAATGATGCAAAGCAAGCAGAAGCACGCAAGTAACCCCGACCTCGAGATCTCACAAGAGGATCGACAGAATGATCGATCACGGGGGAGTCAGCAGACAGTAACTCGACGACTGGCGAACAAGCGGCTGAGGACAAGGCGAGACACGTCCAAAAGTGAAGAAATACAAGGAATGGCAGAAAAAAAATATAGAAGATTGACGCAGTGAGTGACAAAGGGGTTGATGTAAGCAGCAGAAAGCCTGTAGTTCAAGTCAAGAGTCGAGGGGCAAAAAGAGGAAGAAGGCCGGCGGAAAGCAGGAGGAAGAAGCAAGAAAGAGGAGGAGGATAAGGAGGAAGACGAGATGAAGCCAGAGAGGATGATGGACTATGGAGTCTGCACGCCAACCGAAAAGGGCCCAGACGAGGCCAGACTAAGAGAAGTCGATTATAGTGCAGGCAAGACAATTAGTTTGATAGAGAAGAATCTGTCTTTTTTTGGATGTTATTTTTATCCTCCCCCCCCCTGGAGTCTATCTAGATATAGATAGTCTGTCGCTATACATGAGGCCACATTCACCTGCAGTCCCAGCACAGTGGATAGTAGATAGAATATGCACAGAAAGTCTGAATCCACATTCTATACACATGATGCAAAGAATTGAGTATACTGTAGAGTTTAACTACGATGATCTACACAATATCATCTATCTCTCATATCTGTCTCTGTTCAGTAGAATCTCCAGTCTCGCTCCCCGACAAACTGCGCTTTAGGTCTTTGTTGGTCTCCGTGAAATTTCTCGGTCGAACAGCTTCACGGCATCAACAGCGCCAACCACTTTCTATGATCACAATTACCCCCTGGCAACGTTTGGATCCTCGATGCCACAGTATGGCTGAATCAGAAAACGAAAACGATTCCCGCACCGCTTCAGTGGGTGTCTCACGCCCCCGCATACCCGGTTCGAACAGCTCGTCGCGCCACAACTCCACAGACTCAAACCCGAATCCGAGAAAGAGACGGCGGAGAAATGGCAAGCCTGCCGATCGGGATGTGCGAGATTTCGTTCCTCAGGGAGCCACCTTCAGCGCAACATCGTTAGAGGTGGACCTAGACCGCACGTCCAGTTCTGGGTCCGACTCGTCTGAGAGCGACAGCGACAGCGATGGGAAATCCGATGCGTCTGATACCGAGAGGCAGAATTCTGCTCGGATGGATCCTCAAGCACCAGCCGTGAACTGGAACAAAGGGAGCAAGAGTGGAATTCGCACGTCGCTGGGTAGACGAGCGGATAAAACTGGCGAGAGCAAGCAGACGGCTCAGTTCAATGCTGTCAACGACAAGTTCTGGCGCAGTCGGAGTGACTCTGTATCCAGCGGCGGTGGTGAACAGGCAGTTCTACAAGATAAAGCTGAGGACGATATGGAAGAGGGGGAGGTTGACGAGGAGGACGAGGTGTCAGCAGAGTCTAGTGAAGTGGATCAGTCTGGGGATTCTGATGATTCTGTATCATTGGACTCCGAGGCCGATGATTCCATTCTGCTCAATGTTGGCTCCCAGGGTGATGAAAACGGGGCCTTGTCCCCTGCGACGCAAGTTGCGCATATGAATGGCTCCGCATCGAAACCAGCCACAGGCGACTCTTCATCGGAATCGAAGGAACAATCGCATCGGCTCTTCTCCCAAAAATATTCTATCGCCCCTACTACACTTGCCGATCTCGATCGCAACGATATGGAAGTTCAGGCCAGGTGCTTGTTCTATGATCGCGACATTAATGATATCAATCTCCAAGCGCCGATTTCATGCACGGAGTGCTTTAAAGAGGGACATCTTGCAGCAGTCTGTCCCTTAAAGGAGGTGCGTTTTTTGCAAAATATCTTTGCCATAAAGCTCTAAAAACCCCAAGTTCATCAAAAAGACGCTAACTAGACACAGTGTGTTCATTGCGGTGCCTGGAACCAGCACCAGAGCATCTTCTGTCCCTCCTGGAGGAGATGCCAAAGATGCCGCGAGCGCGGACACGATGAAGAGCAGTGCCCCTCGCTGCTCAAAGGCTCCGCAACCGAGATTCCCTGTGATTTATGCGGATCAGCGGACCATCTCGAGCTCCAATGCGATTTCATGTGGAAGCTTCCTCGCCCGGATTCCTCACCCGGACCCGTACTGGTCTCGATATCCTGCTCGCATTGCACCAGTAACCGCCACCTAGTCGGCGACTGCCCCTCCCTCTCGCGATCCATGATCTCCTCCTCTTTCACCCTCAGAAGCATCGATCCGAACATGGTAACCAACATCAACTCGGTAGTCGGCGCCAGAAAGGGCCCCCCGGCACCGATGAGAGGCCAAACCGGTCTCCAGATCCGCGGCCGTGCAGACCGCCGCTCCCCATCCTCAGACAGCGAGGACATGATGTCTAGGACAGACCGCGCTCGCCCTCCCATCAACCGCAACCGCGGCAACATCCGAATCGGCAACGGCATCGGACGTGGCAAGAATCTGGCACCTGCAGGCTCAGGCTCGCGTCCATCAGACCGCGATACCCGCCACAATCAATCATACAACTACCGGGATCGTCAGGACTACGCCGGACCTAACCACCGCCAGCGCTCCATGTCTCCCAACCCCAATGGCCGCCCCATCCGCGGCAGAGCCAATGATCGCCGCCAGCCCCCTCCGCGCTCACCTCCCCGAAATCGACCGGAACCATCCCGTTCTGGAAGAGGGGGCGGAAACGGCGGGGGCCGTGGTAGGGGCGGGCGCGGCGGCGGCGGGAATAGACGAGGGGGCGGTGGAGGTTCCAACGGGGACATGTATCGGCCGATGCCTAGTGCCGCGAAGAAGGCCTGGGATAAGGGTCGCTTGTGAATGGACAGATTGTGTTATGATACCGACCAAAGTGCAGGTGCCTGGTTGCCTTGCAGGTCATTGTATGAGCGGACATGCTTAAATATCCTTGTTGCATGATATACGGCTGTTTTTTTAGAGTAGAAGGATCTGATCCTTTGGTCGATTCATGGACAGAAAATTATATTTATGAGAGGCAGTATCTGGGAATGGTACCTGTCAGAATGTACTGGAGATCAGCCCAAATGAATCATGTATGAACCTTGCAACATCTCTATGATTTGATGGTTGCATTAAGAAGATCTAGGTATCTGCCGCAGTCTCCGATTATGGCGCATTCCATAGCGCAATAGTAGATCGTATATCTCTATATCTCATTCCAATGGGTTATCCCTCCTCTTCAGTGGTTGGGGGTTTATCACTGCCCTGGTGACCAACGAAACCGTTCTCTAGAATGTCAATCAAGTCATCTAGTCGGTCGATGCAGAGGTCCGTATGAGCATGGTCTTTGAGATGCATATTGTGCTCATTGAGAAGTAACACAGTCGCGGCGCCTGCGGTATGACCGGCCGTCATGTCATCAAGGCTGTCGCCGACCTGGGCAGCGGGTCAGTTCCGTGATATAGAAAAAAAAAAAAGAGAAAAGCAAAGGAGAAAGGATTCCCAAAGACGAAGTCGACCTACCATAATCATATTTTCGGCACGGTTGTCGAGCCCCCATTCCCGCGCAATATGCAGGATGCCTGCGGGGTCAGGCTTGGGAAGCAGACCGGGTGTTTCCCGCGTGATGATGGGCAGGAAGACATGGGCTGGAAGATGGTTCTGGAGGAGATGCATTACGGGAGCCCTGTGTGTGTGTGTGACAGACTCAATCAGTCATATGATCCCGGCTCAGAACGGCGACGACAAGACACACTCGAAGTTGCGCGTACAGAGCGCTCTGTACAAGCCACGGGACTGGAGGTAGTCCATGAGGTCCACGAGACCCGGCTGAGGCTGCTGGTGCTTCATGGCCTCGCGCTCGACGGCTTTGACCTTCTCGGCTGCGGCGGTGCGTTCCTCATGCGTAGGAAGCTGCCGGATATGATGCAGGATATCGACTTTCTTGTCGATTCCCAATGCAGCTCTGGAGATAGTTAGTCGGGGATTCCTGCTAGAGATGGGTAGTTTCGCGAGGGGTATCTACCGCATTTCGGCAAACATGTAATTCTGGGGGAGGCTATTTGCGATTTAGCATGTCCGATAGGCCAGTGTAGAAATTGCTTCATTGTATCGTTTGGATATATGTTTATGTGCGCGGATTCGGAAATCGTACCATAATGTTCCGTCCACATCAAACACGATTCCCTTCAGCCGCGGTGCCTGAGAGGAATGCGAGAGGGCTGGATTGAGAGGTGCGAATCGCCGTTGCCGAAGCGCATAATTCTCAAGAGAGGCAACCATTGGGGCAGATGAAAATGAGACCCGTGGGATTAATCGGAATGGAAGCATGGGATGAATTAGCTGATGTCGATGTCTGAGATGGGTGGAGACCTGGAGTTGACGGGGATCGAGTCAAGTGACATCCACATAACAGAGATCATGATGAACATGTCTATGAAAATGCACCACCTGGTCTCTGCATGGTCGTCAAGCTGTTATTCATTGCCTAGCAATACTATAGCCCCCAAGGTTAATCTCCGAACATCAAAGTTGAATACTCCTTTGTGGATCAACTATCAAGTCATCAAACACGTGATACTAGAAGCATCACACTAGAGCTGATTCCCATGCATATCAAGTCATGAGTATATTGGATTAGCAAGAAACTATCTTGATTGCGCCTGTTTGCCAAATAGAAGGTGATATCTAAAACTCAAATAGCCTATGTACAGATAACCGAGTGCACGTTGATGTTGAATTGCCTATCTCGATGCCAGATTGCGGGTCTCAAACGAACTCCAAGCGCCTCCATACCAGAGTATGACCAGGTAGGATCTCTCATATATGCCCGCTTCTATCGCGGAGGACGAGGCCCAATGATCTGCCGTCGCGCACCTCCTACGCCCAGCCCGGGACCACCACGGTTCTGGTTGTCACCACCCATGAATCCATATTGGTGAACATCCCAGGCACCCTGACCCGGCCCGACACCGAGTTTGGAGTCCGAGAGACCCTTCGCGGCGGCGTCGCGCGTCTGTTTCTGACTCTCCTCCCACTCGCGCTGACGCTCGCGCTCACGTTCCATCTCGCGCTCCAAGAGGGACTTGGATGCCCATCCGCCCGCGCGTGTTTTCTGCTGCGCGGCTATCCGGCGGCTATTCTCCTCATCAACTTCTGCGGTGGTTGTATAGTCCTGTGGGCGATGGGTGGCGGGCTTGGGTGCGACAGGGGGTCGGTTGGATGCGAGAAAGCGGTCGACGCGACTGTTCTGGGCCTGGGACTTGGTCGTGTATGTCGCTGGATCGGGCAGAGGCCGTGATGGGGTCGGAGGGGCTGCCCCGGCCGCTGATTGCGTTGGCTCTGGGAGGGCACGAGGAGGTATTGGCGGCGGCGAGCTGGAAGATTCAGCAGTCTCGTCGTGGGGCTGATGCTTCTGCCATTCGGTGCGGAGCATTCGGCGTTCCTGCTCGAGCGACGAAAGATCATAGCTTGGCTTGGGAGGCACAGGAACGGGGCGAGGGCTGCGGGGCTTCGGCGTTTGTTTTTCTTGGACATCTTGACGCTCGCGCTGATACTGGAACTCCCTTTCCTTGGCGAGTTCCAACTCCCGCTCGAGCTGCTTGATGCGCTGGCTTTCTCTGGTCTCGTCAGAGAGTTTAGCTTGATATTGACTGAGGAATTGCCCCGTCAAGAGGGCATCGGCTCCTTCTCGTCGCCGCTGTCTGTCATTGTCCAATTTCTCCTCCGCCTCTTTCTCATCTTGCTGGCGCTTTCGCTCCTCTTCTTCCCACTTTCGCTGTTGTTCGTCCCACTGCTGGCGCTCTTCATCCAATCGCCGCCGCTCGACTTCCTTCAGGCGAGCCGTTTCCTCCTCCCACCTGCGCTCCTCCTCCGCTTTGGCATGTGCCTCCTCCGCTTCCCGCTCTTGCTGCCGGAGACGTTCAGATTCCTCTTTCTCAGTACGCTGCCGTTCCTCCTCCTCGCGTCGGCGTCTCTCTTTCTCTTCCAATGAAGGGACAAGCGGCGACGGGGTCGTGATCTGTCGACGAGCACCAAACGCTACTCCCTGGTTCCCCTGACTGGCACCTCCCATATACCCGTACTGATGGATATTCCACGCCGGCATTGTGGCATGCTCGTCCGATTTTTTGCTCCAACTGCTCACAGCGGCTGGAGACTTGGCTGGGCTGGAGGTTCCCGACCTGTCGCTCACGTTGCTCAGTCCACGAGACTTCCTGGGGGTGGTGGCCGATTGGCTTGAGCCAGTCAAATGCGGACTCAAAGTCCCGCCCTTGCTCTGCACACCGATTGTACGAAGGAACTTGGTGGGCTGAAGAGCATTCGCTCTTCTGCTGAAAGCCATCAGACACTGTAACACCTGCGCCGGGTCCTTGGACTCGTAGAGATCGACCGTCAAGAAGACATCATGTGGTGGTAGACTGAGAGGTGGTATCTGACACGCGCGCAGGAAATGGGAGATGTTCTCCATCTGTACGAATGGCATGGAGGACTGTTTGTACTTGACGCCAGGGGACACGGCGAGATTGACCAGCCTAGAAGATAAGACAATTAGCGACTATACCAAGGGGAAAAAACCTCTTCTGTCTTTAAACTAACCTGCAGAGAGCAACGCCATCTTTGAGCGCATCCAGAAGATCACCTGCTGGAAGCCTCTCATGAAGCGTCTCTTCAATCCATTCGCGGACCTCTGCGGCTGCCTGCGGGGTATAGCGGGATAGGCGCAGATTGCGCAAGTCCTTATCTAGAGACGTAACGGACGCCATGCTGGGTTGAATTGAAATCAATGTGCCTCTGGTCGCATGCGAGAGGAGAATTTTAAACCGCAGATATTAGGTCGAGTAAGCAAGGGAGGATCGTAGGCAGTGACTATCCCCTGTTTATGCTGCCCGACTGGACCGCGGACGAACTATGTGGTGGTCCACAAGGGGTTGCCTGATAGGGGGGAGGTTCTAGAAGCTGCTTGTTCAGGGGTATGTTGAAGCCAATTGAGAGGTGATCCTCTGTACACAAAATTGGAAGGATGGAAAGAGAGTTGAAGATAAACAGAGCGGAGAGATGGAGAGCGAAGGAATTCCCCCTTGGCGAGAGAGTGGAGGGAGAGCGAGGAATGTGGTTGTCGGACCAAAACAGATCAATACGGGCATTCGTAATATTGATTACGCCGCCGATGACGTTTTTCGCATAAATTATTATTATCGCCGTCAATAATCGTGCCGATGCTCCCAACGCAGCAGCCACACAGCCACACAATCACCAGACCGTGACTAGTACTTCTTCCAATTCAGTCTGCTTATAGTCTTTCAGCCCCGATGAGTCCGGTAAACAGCCTGTGGTTCAAGTGGAAAAGCCTCCGATTGCCGTGGCGAAGATCCTTCCTCGTCGGTAGCTCTTCCAAGTACCACCCAAACGCAGACTACAGGTCTCTAACACTCTCATCGCAGGCACCGACTTATCCGGAAACACATACTGGGAATTCAAAGACTCATTAAATGCCTCACGGTACCGACGGATAGTCAAGTACAACTCCAAAACCCACTATGCGGATGTGAAAATAACCCGTGAGTCCCACCGATCTCCCTCGCGCCGATGCTAGGTAATAGCCCGTCTTGCATAAACGCAGTGAGCTGACTTCCACACCATCAGCCCAATGGCACCAATGGCTCCGCCACCTCCGAGCCAAACCCCCTTCGATCGAAGAACAGCAGCAGGATATCATCCGCCAGATCCAGATCAAGCGCCTCGCCCAACTAGCCGATGAGCGATGGGCAAGCAAACCCTCCTACCTCGATAAACCGCAAACCCAGCAGCCGGCCCCCGCGACAAACACAAGCGATGCGACAATAAACCCGCCGAAGGAGACAGCACACCAGAAGCAGAACCAAACGACACACAACGCCGTTTCGGGGACGGGGGCGGTAGAGCAAAAGCGCGATGGTGTTCCGCCAGCCAAGGAAGATCCTTGGGCGAAAGCGCGGAGTGCGAATAGTGAGGGCTGGCAGCCTGAGTCCTGGACGCCGTCTTCTTCTTCTCGGAGATGAGGATGGTCGGATGCGGATTGCGGTTGTCGCATGGTTCGATGATGGGCTTGAAACAATTTCTCCAGAACGTTGTCTGGAGGAGGTATTTGGATATGCCACCTCATTCTCGAGCCGGTAGCTGGAACTTCTGTGCGCATTACTTGAGATCTATTTGGACGATTCCTAGATGCGCTACCCGGTTACATATTCGTGTGAATTTGCTTCACCCTGTACAAAATGACGCTTTGAACCCCTTGCGTTTCATGTGTATAGTATTAATTGAGATATTTCTGAATAGAGATATTTCTATTCAGACCACTTCCGATGCTGCTGATAAGGGGTCATACGCTATACCCGAGACAACTCGAGTCAGTGAGGCTGGAGGGAGATAAGGCTCTCTACCAGAACCAAAGAAATTTGAGATTGGAATCCTGATCTTTTCATGATTAAGTATAATGATATATTTCATGATTAGTAGGTGTGTACCGGTGCTGAAAAGTCTATGCTTTTTGAAACCAAACCAGATAACAAGCGCCAAAACGACCATCGCCACAAACAAATAGGTATAGGGTAAAAAAAAAAAAGATAGAACGAGATATTACGCGTACAGAAAGGAGAATTAACATAGAACAGCCTCGAGTGCTTCGACGTCTCCGCCGGCGTTCCGCACGGCATTGATCGCAGCCTCGCTCAGCTTACGGCGTCGATCGCGAGCTTCCTGTTCGCGTCTCGCCTTCGTCTTAGAGCTCCCACTTGGAGCAACTCCTGTCAGAATTTTCTTGCTGTCGCTAGGGGTGAAGTTGACAAAGGACACGGTCAGCGACTTGCTGGGTCCTGATTTGGAAGTCGTTGAGCTAGGCCCTTTGACTGGTTTGGGTGGTGTCATTGACTGAGATGACAACTTCCGGCCATTGCGGCGCTGAGGAGTCGTCATGATGCATCCATTGCCAAAGTTGGCTCGGTTTGATGGAGACCCACCACGTCTTGGGGACAGAGACGGTGATCGGGACGAGTTTGTGATTTGAGGTGTGGCATAGACAGAGGGGTTCGGAAACTTCCGAGGGGTGACCGGAGTATTAATATAGGCTGGCTGGCTCTTCTGTGGCAAAGGAGCGGTGGCCATGGTTGTTGGCTGGAATGATGAATCCGCCGAGGTCGACACATCAAAAGCAGAGGGATCGAATTGGATCATCAGGCCCCCTTGCATCAGATCGTGCTGGGTGTTGGTATTTTGAATTGGTTGTTGTGGAGCCGGAGAGGCAACCATGTGTTGATATGAAGTTTGCGCCGGTGCGACCCGGGAAGGCATGGCAGGCCACCAGGCTTGCGCATCATGGTTCTGGAGTTCAGGTGTAAAAGACAGTGCGGAACTCCCAAGGGATTCCGAAGGCCATGAGGACAGGGACTGAGGATCGGAGGAATGCGGGGATGAAAAGATATCATCTGCTGAAGGGGGGCTTGAGGTGGTCAAGGCGGAATGCGATTGATTCAAATAGCCCTGCTGCTGCCGTCCTAGCACACAAACTGATGGAGAAGACATGGAAATTGCAGGGGACGGGTTGAAGATGCTAGAATCGTAATGATGTGGCATCTCTGCGGGATCAGCCGAATGGCTCATGTGAGCGACAACATTATCGGTAGGGATGTTCTCATGCTGCACAAGTATGTCCGAGGGCGGTGGTGATAGCGGCAAATGTTCATCCGAGCTACGGATGTTGAAGTTCTGCAGTCCCCGAGCCCAAGCTTCCGGATACACCATTCCGCCAGTTTGCAACTGAGAGGAGCGTATCAAGCTCGGAGAGAGGGTCTTCTTGCACGGCAAACGAGGATCATGAGGTTTCTGCCGGCGGATAGACTTCGGCGTGTTCAGAGCGCTCTTTCTTACTTTCTGATTGTGGCGGGGTGTTGCAGGAGGGGTGGACGGCGATCTGGAAGATGTTCTGCAGGCTACTACTGCAGGGATAGGGCATGAAGTTGGAGGATTTTCAAGGTTGAAGCTTAGATTTGAGACAGCGGAGGGATGAACGGTGTCCTGAAAAGCAAAAGCTCCTTGACCTGCAGATGGGACTGTCTCCTGCGACAGACACCAGTAGTCTTTGGCCCAGGGTTGCGGTGACTGCTGAGTGGGTTTGGTGGAGATGAGAGGAGAATGATCGCCACAATTACTCGACAACGAGTCAAGAGCGAAAATTTGATCGAATTCGCTAGGATACGAAACATCTTTGTTGCCATCGACACTGGAAGAGTCGATGTCGACGAACTGAGTGAACAGATCATTCAACGAATGATCGAATGGTTGAGCGAACATCTTGGCTGCCGTCCTCTTTCCGTTTGCGGCAATGATGTGAGAGCTGCCAAAAGAACCGTCAATAGCTATCAAGCGGATCAGATATGATTGGCACCGAACAACTGCGGGAACAAAAGTCTGGTACAAAAAGAGTTCGGATATCAAGCCGGTGTTCCGTCCAGTGGTGAAAGAGTTTGGTAACGGGGATGGAATGTAGTGTAGGATTGGTTTGATAGATTGACAATCAAAGAAAACACTGCACAAGATGCAAAGAAGACAAAGCAAACAAACAAAGACAGAGGGCGCTATTTGAATTATCGCGAAGACCGCCAGCCTCGAGGATTCTGCATACATTCCAGCTGCTCTAAAGATGGGAAAGGAATGTATACTGAGGAGCTCGGGAGGGACTCGATATGGCCCACCCAGACCCAATCGATAGAGGGGAATGATTCAAAGGAGACAACTCCAGATGGTGTACTCACCAATCAGGGACCCTGGAAAAAGCAGTGGCTGCCCGAGTATGCTACTCTCTTTCATTCTCTGGACGGAAGTGGGCTCGGGTCCCAGTTGGCCACCCGCAGGAATGCAACCTTCCTATGCCAGAACCAGAGGAGGACGAGTCACCAGCACAGGCGGAATGAGGGAGCTTCTGAGGGTCCAACGAACTTGACCAATGGGAAAGAGTTGCGGAAGCTAATTGACAGCCGTTGATTTGATGACATTGCAGAGCTTCTTAGGGTTATACGGTATGATCCGCTCAATAACCACAGCAAGTGCCTCCAGTATGGCGAATTGCCATTATCAGTATCGATCCGGTCAATTCCATCATTCAAAGTGTAAACGTCATTCTAATATCTCTCACAGCGTCAGTTTATGACTTGCGCCTGTAGCAAAGATCTACAATGGTCTTCTTGTTCGAGGCTTTTCTTGGTTGTCATGGTTGTCACCCTGAAATCGATGTTGTAATGAAGTTGTGGAGTACCAATTGTTCAATTGCTTCAAGGCACAGCCGCTCATGAGCTTGTTGTGAATAGGTCACCTGGAATGCTGGGGCTGGGAAGAATGCGCGCCCCCAGCAACAATGCTGGAGAGAATTCTCTTCGCCCTTGAAGACAAAGGATAAACCGTGACACTGAACTGCCTATTAGCCCGAGGAACAATTCGGGAAGGATCTGCAGGAGGAGGATTGCCCTCTTGCTCAAGTTTCTATAATTATATTCCCGACACACGCAATGAACATCCACTAAAGTTGAGCAACACTGCTCGCATTCAGAGCGTGGATTAGATTTCTTGGTCACAATTCAAAATTGAAGTCGCCTGGGACCACAGCAGATGATGATTGACTTGAAAAAAGGAGGAGGTTTTCGAACAAATTATGGCGTGTTATGGTGAGTTACTTCCAGTTCTCTGGAGAGAGGCAACATATCTGGTTGGCGGTTGCCCCATATAGGAAATGTAGGGCAGTGTGAGATGGAGACTGTGGTCAACGCGTTCTTTGCGAATCAACCTCTTTGTTCTCAAGGCTTTTCACCGTGCACATAGCCATGTGGGAACAGGGGCATCCCTGTATATGGCGCTGGCTATGCTTCAAGCCCATCCTGTGGACAAAAATAACGGACAAAAGAAGCATTTGATGTTAGTGAAAAGAGTAGAGACATCTATATTTTTTTTTTTTTCATTTTTGTCAAGGATCAAACACAGAAAGCATCAGCATGGTTGTCAATAATGACCATGGATAACTGGTCCTCCTGAGGCGCATCGCAGACCAAGTCAGACAGCAGCAATAAGCCGCAGCAAAAAGTGACAAGGCTATTTTCTGACACGAAGCATAACCATGTCATGAAACACTGCCTGGTTGTTTCCATTCTAAGATGGAAAACACCATTATTGACAAAAGACGGCGCTGAGAGCCATATGTTATAGTCCATGTGGTTGTTCAAGGCTTAGCCTCGACCCTTCAATACTCTGCTGTTTAGCCATGATAGTAGCCCAAAGGCTGATAGGGGAATCTGTAATCAATTGTTCAATCATTTGTAATAATAATAAGAAACATTTCTTGAATGATACCCGAGGGTGGACAGTCCTAGAATTGACTATGGATGATGAGAGTAATCAGTAGTAAAACAGCAGACAAAGGCGGCCATTGACCCGGGTTAACGGAGGAAACTTACTCCGCATTTAGTCAGCAAGCGCCTGGTTTTCCCGAGCGCCACTACACGCTAAACCTATTTCGTACGTAGGAAGATGACTGTATTGGGAGGCAACAAGGTCAGGTGCTGATGCCGGAAATCTGACTCCCTTGCAGCCGCTGAGAGGTTGTCGCGCAGTGAAACTCCTGTCTTCCTTCCACAAAGCACACCCTCTATTGTGCTACTTATGTCTCTTTGATATATCGTGTTTGCTCTTCTCTTGACGTGAGGAGTCAGTTCTATTGTATTTTCAGGCACTCCTTCCAGCAAGATTGTTGTAGTGTCTTTGATCTGTTACCCCTCGCCCCGCGCTGCAACCAGGCATCCCACGCAAAGTGGGCATGACTTCATAAGGACAGGTCCTATCCATCGATCTGATTTCAAACAAACGATATTCTCCAGAATTAACAGCCTCAAGCTGATTGCTTTTTTGCTCTCGCTCAAAGACGTCAGGGCCATTACAGAAGTCGAAGGAGTCCGAAACGCGTTGTGGTGCCACTGAGCCACCAATAGTTAATTCTCGACCTTCGCCACTATCTATCTTCCATAGACACAGTACAGACTATATGTCTCAAGTCAAGGAATTCCTCGGTATCAGATCTCTTTGGCTACGCAGACAACACTTCGACCCGAAACCTTCCTCCAACCTCAAGCGGACAAACGAAAGCTGTACGCATTGCAATCTAACCATCACTGGACTCTCGAAGTAAAATATCAGACTATATCAGGTGCTTACACCATGGCTTCCAAGTTTATCCTCGTTGAGGGAGTCCTCGTTTGCCTCCCTTAAGTGAATACTGCCGCTTGACGCCCGAGCTTCGCCATGGATACCCACCGACTGATCGGAGGCCTTCGAAGCCATTACTTGAAAAGCAATAACAATCATCTGAACAACAATAAACTATAAAATCTGCCACACTTCGTACTATAGGGACGTGGAGTGTGGTTCTTTACAACGACGTGAAACAAACTAACTTGAGGGTGCTTGCTCAACAAAATTACCAAAGATTAAACTCAGCAAGATGACCACTCATACAATGAACAAAAAGTCCTGGGAGTCACTCTCTTCGACATTCTCCAATCTCGAAATCTCCGTGTCTCAGGACAGTTGTTATGCCTCCGATGAATTCTCTGGCAGTTCATCCAACCCAGTCCCTGCTAGTCTGCCAGTGACTTCGGAGGCTGGCTTGCGCCCACTTTTGAAGCCTATTCTGAAGAGGCCATATGCTGCTATTGAAGAAGATGAGGAATCGGAATCTGGTTATGGAACCGATGATTCTGAATATGATTATGCCGGTGTATCCGACGCAATGGATGAAGACGATGATGAAATGTACGAAGTCTCGATATGGGATGAGGCTTCTGATGTTTCGGACGCCATGTCAGAAACTTGTAGTGACGATGACGAATCTGTCGATGGGTCATTCATTTCATTCGAGTCTGAGTCTATGGTTCGTTTTGCTCCTGATGTTCTCTATATTGACGCGCCTGAACCTCAAGAGGAGGAGGAGGAGGAGGTCGAAACGCCACGTTCTGAGATGACTTGCCATGAATTAATGGAGATGGCGAGGGCATCTGGCACCCTTCAATTTCAAACTGGGATGGATCCCAGCAACGAACAGGCCGAACATGATGAAATGAGCGATTCGATCAAAGAATGGCCCGAGGAGCATCCCAGTGATATCCTGGACTTGGACAAAAGGCTTTTTGTCGCCTATATCAATGGCATTAACGGGATCTCTGATGCTCGGTACAAAGCTCGTCTTCGCGAGCGACTTGACGATCTGAAAAAGGGTAACGCGCAATCTCCATATATGGAGTCTGATAGCGCCCAAGGGATGTATTTTGACAATGTCTTGAATCATGTCCTCGGCACATTCCGCAATATCATCGTCCAAGAGGAGCTGGATGAATTGGCCACGCTCAGCCACAAGAAGAGAGCGCAACAGCAAGCAGAGGAGGCCACAGAAGGCCCCGATAAGAGACTACTGGAGAAGATCGAGCATCTGCTCTCGGAGAGACTAGCAGGAGACCAGGTGCAAATTGGCCAGGATGAGCTGAGCTTCTTCGCTGGCGGGGTCGCTTATGCTCTCAGGAACTGGGCCAGCTATACATCCATTTGCGGGCTGTTACGCAGTTACGAATAAAAGTGTCCACAAAAAGAAGGCGTATCTAAAAGCGATGATTCTATCGATTTATGAGAGATGAATCTTGTGGTTTACAAATACCCCGAATGAATGGTGTACACAAATGTCTTTCGGCAGTTGGGCGATCCATTTCAATATTATCTACAAGTCTTTATCTGAGAGCTATCGTACTATATATTCTCGCATCGATGTCAAAGCGTACGGCGTTTCATATAGACATATCAGCCCTGATGGCCCGAATCAAACAGCGTAAGTGGGGGTGAGCATCACAGCCCTACCCAAATGGCCCAAATGTAATTTGATCTGGGTACACTGTACAGCAAGAACGGCCCCTGTATCATCAAGCAGTTACTGTTGGCGTCGCTCACATCCAATGTGACTGCCGTCGTGCAACCACAGTAAGTTTCGAAGAGGCGTTGACCTGTGGCGGAGTCTTTGGTGTGTGCACGATGCAGGTAGGACTGTAGGTGCATGCAGATGGAGACGCAGACGCAGACGCAGACGCAGATGCAGATGCAGTCATGTCGGGGTGAGCGGGTCAGTGTACGGAGATAGTGACGGAGTAGGCGAGGAGTTAACAAAGTGCGGAACTGCGGATACAGGCAGCGTGGGTTCAATCTTTGAGTATTTGAAATCGCCCGTTTATTTTCTCTTGTTCTTTTTCTTTTCTTTTCTTTTTGGGGTTTCCACCTTCCCACGTCTTAAGTGATTAGAGTCAAGTCCACCGTCATCCATGGCAGAGGAATTAGGAATCTCAGTTGAGCATCCACTGACCCAAGGATAGGTAATCATCGACCCCCATATCGGGGGAAAAGCGTGCCAATAAGACGGGGCCGATGTGCGATTCATTTGCTGTGCCTGATGGACTATCGGGTGGACTATCGGAGTCGACCATGGTTTTCCTTCATAGCTAGATATATAGTAGTATTTACTAGAGAGATGAATCTCCTCCGGAGTTCGGACTAGTGAGACTGTGAGGTAGATACTATCTAGATAGCCCACAGGTGAGATCCTGACCCGAGGCTGGGTTGGAGATGGAAACCGCCACATGGGCAATCCACTGGTCTATGTGGTTTGAAGTCTTCTACTAACTACCAACGGCTTCGAAGGCGCCTTTAAGACCAGAATGGCGTTTGGGAGAGATTTAAGTAAGTATTTTAAGTTACGAATCACGATGGTAAGCAACCTAGCTGATATGGACACTCCATAGTTCGTACAAATACTCTCCGAGAACAATAATACCTATGAGGGTACAGGGAGGGTTACAGTGTTACACAGTGATGGGTTCGGTGGGGGGATGCTTTTGATCATGACTGGATATGCATGAGGCTCACATCATCTTGGTGACTGTTTCTATAGACATTGGGGGATGAACTACTGGCCAAGATGAGGGATGACAGAATCCAGTTGATGGCTATCCCGACTCTTACTCTGCAAGACACTGGAAAATCAGTACTAAATATTGCCCGGGAGCCATGGGCCATGACCCATGGAAGCCTGGAAGGTTCAGCACGAGGCACTACTACTGTGGTAGTTCAGTCAACAAGGGTTCCCTTAATCCCTTTACCAAGGCCAAATGGGCTTGATTGTTATCTCTAGCCTCGTCTGTTTCATCAGTAGTACTAGTAACTACTCCGTAGTAAAAGAATCTTTCTACAATCTATTCTTCCCAAATCCCAATGGATCTCTCCTTTTCTTTCATCTGTTCCTCAGAATCTTCCCCTGACCGTGGAGTTGGGATTTGTAGGCTCGACCGCGCATGACGTTGATTGGCTGGCTGCTGATTTTCCCCGGCACTACAACTGCCCCACTTCTTGGACTGTTGATCCATTGCGCTTTCCCTCTTTGGGACGTGTTGTTCCTTCCTAAATCGTCAGCTGCTCTTTCCTCTTTTGATGGAAAACAGTTGAACTTTTATCAGTATACTACGTAAAAGATGTGTGCATCACGATCCAGAAGCCTCAGGCGTATCGGAGACTGTAAGCAAGATACTTGGATGTTTTTAATTAGATACTCAGGTAGAGATGTTTTAGTTGGACCATCGTGCCCCCTCTAAACGGTCAAAAGTGGCAAGAAGCGCTGTCGATCAGAATGGGCAACCCAGCTCGTGTTGGACGTGGCTGACTTTGCTTATCCATGTTCCATATTCCGTGGACTCGTGGGCTTATTATTCAGATGTATGAACGGAGTAAGTAAACTAGGTACCTCAGTATCTACATGTTGCAGAGCTGTGAGAGAAGTCCTGGCCATTATGATTATTATCATCATCAGCTATTATTACTATTACTATTATTTAATATTTTATAGAAGTGACAGTAGAAGTAGAATAATTGCCAGCTCTAGATATACCCTCCACCTCTCCTGATTTGCATTGTTTCTCTCCGTGTACGACCTAAAACTAGATAGTTAGTCTATCCAGGCGATTATCTTAGTACTAGTCACCTACTGGTACATACTAGATAGACTACCTAGTACCTACTACTAAGCCCGTCCTGCTGGATTCCAGAAAAGAACCTCCTGAGTCAAAAAGTTTAGTGTCTCCAGCGTCCATTATTGCTCCTCCTTTCCTTCTTCTTGTCTTTGGATCTTCACTTCTTGACAAATTCTGGCTCTTTGTTCACCCATTCATTCATTCATCCCTTGTATCCCTATAGTCTAGGTATCCTTGATGTTCGCTCCTTTCAGGTCTTGATGATCTTGTGTACTCTCTCTCTGCTCTCGCTCGAGGACTGTCTTCCCGATGGAATAAATGAAGAGTGACGAATGTGCCACTATTGAGTATGTTCAATCTTTTCTGCCCTCTTGTCCCTTGCTACTTGAATTCTACTGGCGACTTGCATCATCATCAGCTGTAAAGAATTCAGGCAAGAGAAAAAAAAAAGAAAAAAAAAAAGGCCCCCAACAGCAGGGCGGTGCAATCACCAACATTCTCCAACTCAAGGCTGACCAGAGACATAACATTCTTACAGTTTGCTGTTTCAGGATGATCTAGTGGCTTCATTTCGACTTCCTCAGCCCTTAGAAAAATACTTCTACACCCCTCCGCGAGAACCATCGAACTGTACAATCCGCCATCACGGCGTGAGATTTCTATATATCGCCAACCATGCAGCACACCAAAGGATCCGAATCCCCGGAGCTGGGACGATCAATCTCCCGTTCACGCAGTACCAGCATGTCTAGCGACTCCCAGCTTCCACGCCTCCATCTCCTCTCGCCACCACCAGTCAACCCCGCTCCGTGTTTCATTGCATCGTCCGCCGCCGCCGAGATCATCACCGCAGACCAGGAATTCAATACCGCAGACTTCGTGACCAACGAAGAAGATGCTGGCGCCGATGCCAGCGCCCTCATCACCCCCGAGGCCCTGATCGCTTTGAATGGCTTTCTCGATCACCTGTTATTCAACATTCTGGCCACAGCCAAGTCGACGCAACTGACCTGCATCCGGCCTGCGATAGCAGAGGTCTTGAAGCCTCGGCTGGCGAAGGAGGTGGTGTCCGCGGCTGATGAAGAGCTGAGCGAGTATATGGGCGGGGAAGAGGACGAGCAATCCGAATTCCGCGGTGGTCAGAGCCCCACGACCGACTTTGATCTGATTCGCTCCTGGAAATTGACTCGCCTGCGATGTATGGTGTACACGAGACTGGGCGACATGGAGGAAGACGACGAAGACGAGTACATTGCGCAGGATGGATTGGTGGAGACGGGTGAGGGGATCCCCGCCAGATTTACCAGCCATGTGGGCAATATCACCCCGGCCGCCGCGATCTTCTTGACCTCCATCATCGAACACATTGGAGAGCAGGCTCTCATCATTGCCGGTGAAACCGCAAGGTCTCGACTTTCTTTGAAGCTGGGCGACGACCACGATGAAGTGACCGAGTCCGGCGCCGAACGCAGCAGTTTGGATCGACTGGTGGTGGAGGAACTCGACATGGAAAAGTTGGCTCTGAACCCGACTCTCGGACGTCTCTGGCGAACATGGCGGAGACGCGTTCGGACCCGCAGCTTGTCTCGGACGGTCTCGAGGGAGTCGATCCCGCGTCGCAGATTGACTGTCGCCTCTGTGAGCAGCAGAAAAAGCAGCACTGCCGGCATCGACGATCCTCAACCCCAGATGCCTGTGCCGTCGGTCCAGGTGTCCCGAAAGGAACTCGATCCGGCATCTATCTCTCTACCCATGAGTGAGCATGATATCGATGAGATTGAGATTCCTGGATTCATCTCCGACCTCGATGGCAGCGAGGTGCACGAGATCCACGAGGTTCAGACCATGCAGGCCGTCGTTGCCCACAAGGTGCGACCCCACAGCCTCATGGTGCTCACGCTGGCGTCCCCGAGATCACCTTCATCAAACGGAAACTCCCCCGTCACTCCTGGCAGCGCACAGAGCACCAGGTCCACTCGTCATGTCCGATCGCGGTCCCTTCCTGGTAGTCCAGTGCTCCAAGAAGACACATCATGCAGCGACGAGGTGGCCGAGGGGGTCTCCCCAACTGAGGAGCAAAAGCGCCTGGAGACGATGTATGAACGCGATGAGGACGACAAGCATTCGCGGCCGCGGAAACTCGGCCAATCCTCGCATGCTCGAGGTCTGCCGGCCGATAGCCCGGCCGATGAGCCGACAGGTCCTGCCGCCTGTCCAGAAGCCGTCACCACATCTTCGCTATCAGCGGCGTCAATGGATGCCGTGACTAGCCAGGCCAGTACCACTGACCTGTCATCGGCATCCGTGAGCGATTACCAGGACAGCCGTTCGGAGATTATCGAGGGTCATGGACTGTTCGAAAAGCCGACTTTGGCTCCATTGCAGCGACCAAAACGAATGGGAAGCAAGGATCCTACTCGAAGCACTCCTTCGTCGCCAGCAAGAGAAAGTCCCTCGCAAGCCGAAGAGGCCAATGAAGCTCATGTACAAGGTCAGGTAGCCAAATCCAGTGCGTCACGCCCCGCTGTCAACCTCGATGCCTCCTGGCTCTCGGATGAGGATGCATCTGGCCCAGAAGCCGGACTTCCAGAACGATCGGCTTCTGCGGGCAGTAGCTCTACCCGAGCGACACCACTTCCAGCCGACATCCCCATCAAGAAAGTCGGCCAGCCCGTGTCCACTCCCGGAGAAAATAGTCGTTCCGACCGTCCTCGGACAAGGCCCATACCCGCGCCCTTGTCTCTGGTCAGTGTCGCTCAGCAATCCTTCGGACGGACGAGTCCCGCACTATCTACGCCTGGGAGCTCAATTACCGAGCGTGCTGCGGTTCAGCGCTTATCACGCCCATCTCCCTCGACAGCCTCGTCCACTTACTCGAGGTCTTGCCGGTCAGACAGTATCGGTAGTTGTCGCGTGACGCGCCCTCTTACCGCGGGGTCCACTACTTCCCAGGTTTCGAGCAAGATCAAGGGTCTCATTGGTCGCCAGACTGAATCCGCTGCTCATACTCTTCGCAGTTCCTCCGACACCGGTCGAGCATCTGCTGCCACTGGTGATTCTGTTGATGATGACAAATCTGCACTGGATGATCTGATTCAAAGCGAAGAGACCATCCACTATACATTGACACCTAAGAGCGTGAGGGATATAGAGGTTTGTTGATACCGATTTATCTTTAAACCCGAGAATTTGATGGCTGACATCTGACATAGGAGATGGATTTCCCTGCGCGTCGACCTTCGCGGACAGCAACTTCAGACTTGGCCGAGTTCTTTAAAGATACAGCACCACCAGGAACCGAGGTACCTAGACCGAAGGCATCCAAGTCATCTTCCAAGAGCAACATCGATCTCTCCCCAATCGCAAAGTCCAACTCAGCCGATAGGTCGAAGTTCAGGTCTATCCCGGCCACGGATGCAGATCTCGCTGAGAAACCGAAGAGCTACACCCGTAGCAATGGGCCACGTCTTGAGGCCCGCTCAGCAGTGAGCCCAAGAGGGGACGAAACATCCGAACTAATCAAGTTCCTGCTAGAAGGTCCACCCGACAGCGGGGCTCATCAGGTTGCCCGCACAACTGCCCCATCGCAGGATACACTGGCTTCGACCGACTTGCGGAAGAGGATTCCTTCAGTTGCTAGCACACAGGAGGGGTCGATGGCGACTCGGTCCCTGACTTCTATCGGATCCCACACGGCGCTTTTGGATT
Source organism: Aspergillus clavatus NRRL 1 (assembly GCF_000002715.2). Taxonomy (NCBI): domain Eukaryota; kingdom Fungi; phylum Ascomycota; class Eurotiomycetes; order Eurotiales; family Aspergillaceae; genus Aspergillus; species Aspergillus clavatus. The sequence goes on along the minus strand of NW_001517099.1, from coordinate 2,110,020 downwards.
CTGCCACTCGCTCGACGGCACAGACAGACGTTGCCCTTAGGACAGCCACTTCCTCGAGTAGCACTCCAGTTGAAGCTCAGCCTGTGCGGAAACCGCGTCGGGTGCGAGATCCGTATGCCATTGACGATTCTGACGATGACGAGCTGCTTGAAGATCTCTTGCAATCGTCCAAGCCGAAACGGGAGGAGGAAAGTTTGATGGACTTCCTGCGCAATGTCCCACCGCCTGACTTTGATCCCCAGCCTGTGCCTATCCAGGCACCACTGACCAGGTCTCCTTCGACCAGTTTTGGCAGTGCCTCAGCCATGAAGGCCCGGCTTCTCCGCAACACTTCCTTCGACAAATCTCTTTCCATGAAGTCTTCAAGGTCTTCGCTGCGTCAGCAATCGGACAACCACGCAATGGGGCCGTCGAACTATACCGTCAAAGGCGGCATGGAGTACAATGGAGGAGCTATACATGCTGGGTACGGTCTGTCTACGGTGTCTGAGAAACAGACCGAGACCAGTGCGTTAGCCAGTTTCCTCAGGAATACGGGCCCGCCGGAGCCTCCTGCCAGTCGGCCTATGTCCACAAGCAAAAAGGACTTGAGTAGTTTCTCTCGTCTCTTTGGTCGTCGGAAGAAGGTGGAAGCCTAGTGCACCCACCATCCATCCTCGAATATTTTCAGCTTCTCCCCCTTTTTTGCTCCTTCTTTGCGACTACGAAACCCGCTACATGCTTGGCAGATGACCTGTCTCTTTGAGCGTTCTGAGCCAGTGACGAATCATTGCTTGCTTCTTCTTCACTATATTGATACTCCCTGCAGTATTTGCCAGCTGATACTCTGCACATACCTTTATTTGACTTTCATCAAAGCGGTCTTTATAAAATTGCGCTCACTTGGCTATACTATACCATCTATTCCCTTCTCTCTGTTATGATTCTCTTCAGCTCATATCCTGTCTGGATATTTATCTCGACTCTTCGACTTTCCAATGAACATCGGACTGGGTTGTGAATGTATATATGACTGGTTGCCCCATTCTTTCGGTCCTCAAGGCCAAAATCAATCAATCGCACTATACTTTCACATGAATGTTTCATGTTTCTCTCACTATGAGCAAGATCGGCGCACTCAAGCAGTAGATGTAGATTCTCCAAATGAGGACATAGAACCGACTCGCAAGCTGTATACTTGACTGCACTGTCGAACATTCCCTTACGACACTGTTCACGAAGAAAAAAACATCATTGGGACGACTATAATCGAAATCTCAATCTTCCAAATCAAATATTATTGCTCACTGTGACTATCAAAATGAATTGCGCTCCTCATAGATATGGCCAACGATAGCGGAACATCATTTTCCCGAGAGCTCCCCGTAGACGCGGCGTGGCATCAATAATGTTTGTAGTATCCGTTCCGCAATCGAGTCCATCTGTCCAATATCTTCAAAGCCTCCCCCTGTCGGCCCAACAGGACACTCTAAAACAAACTCCCTCACAATGGGTCGCTCCTCAAACCTCAGCCTGGGGTCCGTCCTTAGCGTCCTCTTCCTTCTTTTCGCCCAGCTCTCGTCCGCACTGAAATTCGACCTGTTCGCCAGCACGGGGAACAACGAGCGATGTATACGTAACTTCGTCTTCAAGGATCAATTGGTTGTGGTGACCGCTATTGTGGGCGGGCAGAAGGGTGATGGGCAGGTTGTCAATATGCATGTATGTGGTTCGCGGTTTGCGGTTTGCGGTTTGCTCCTTTGGATTTAAACCGTTGCGTGGTTGTCGTTTTATCGGGTGCGTTGTTGGAGAAGTGAACTGATGCTAACTGCCGTCTCCGGGGGGATAGATCAAGGATGCGCTCGGCAACGACCACGGCCGGCCCAGAGATATCGCAGGCGAGACTCGGCAGGCGTTCACCTCTGTCGCGGACACGGCGTTCGATGTCTGCTTTGAGAACAAGCTCGTTTCTCACCGTGAGTTTCCCTGGCCCTTCTGTCCCCTTGGACCAGGAATATCTGGTCTTCGGGGAGTTTATTGCATGGCGTCTGTGTGTGTGTGTGGTGCTAACACCGATTACGTTCTAGACGGCCACTCCAACCTCTTCGAATCCATCGAGCTCGACGTTGAAATCGGCGCCGACGCCCGCGACTGGTCCAGCATCCAGGCCCAGGAGAAGCTCAAGCCCGTCGAGACCGACCTCCGCCGCATCGAGGAGATGGTCGCGGAGATCGTCAATGAGATGGAGTATCTGCGCGCCCGGGAACAGAAGCTGCGCGACACCAACGAGAGCACCAACGAGCGGGTCAAGTGGTTCGCCTTCGGTACGATGGGCATGTTGATTGGGCTCGGCGTGTGGCAGGTCATATACCTCAGGGCTTACTTCCGGTATGTTTTTCATCTAGAGTCTGCTGGAGGTTTTGTTTGGGTACATTGGTCGCGGTGTTTGTATTCTGGCTAACCCTGCTTTGCGTTGCGTGGTCTAGGTCGAAGCATCTTATCTGAGACCTTCTCGCGTTCTGTTTTGGGAGCTTCTGGCTGTCTGAGGAGGTGGCTCATCGCTGCTTCTACATGGCACTGCGGCGGCTCTGTTGCATTTGATGTATTCAGCCTTATGTAGTTTCAGGTATATTTTATGGTGCAATTGCTCGGTTACTCATACTTATGAAATGACACCTGTGATGACTGAATTCTTCCGGACTGTAGTAGCTCAACGAAGAGTATATTTGCCCAGTAGCAATATTAATAGTATCGTTGCGAAAACGTGTTGCTCAACCGTTCTATGGGATACCGAATTGTGCAGTTGGTTCACTTGAGGCCCATTGAGTCCTTGTGTACAAACCTCTGCTAGCTACAGACATCATGTAGTAAGCCATGCCATACATCCTCATGAGAAGCAATCAGCTTCATGAAGACGATACTATGGATACTGCGTACCTAGGCTTCGCCTGGTATACATCCATGTGCAAACGCTGCAAACAACGCAGTATTACCGCGGATGATGTCAATTCCGTCATTATTAATGGCCTCACTCTACATTGTCAACATCGTCGTCAGCGCCGACGGCCTATACCCCAAGCTCTATCCTCAATTTACTCAATTTGAAGTCTGAAAATGTCTGCACCACGACTAATCCAACGCCTGCTGCGCCCAGCAGGCTCACCCCTTTCTCTCACGACGACAATCGCCCGTCGTCCCTTCGGCAGCTCGGCTGTCCGCTCAAAGGATGCCAATGGCAATGGCATGGATCGCGCGCCCTCGACGGCCCCAGCGCACCGCGAGAACCAGACATCCAAGCCCCCGAATCCCGCCGTGCCGAACACAACCTCTACTATGACCAATGACTTCCCCAGCGTTGGCGCCAGAACGCCGCCTCCGGAGCTCTTGAACTCGGTCGACCCGAACTACAAGCCCGCGGATTCGTACGCTGGCAAGGTTGAGCATTTCACCGGCGGCAGGGAGCAGCCCGGTACGCAGAAGCCGGAGCTCGCTGTGGGCGAGATGGAGGGGATCACGTTCAAGGTTGAGCCGCTCCGGCGGACGGGCGAGGACCCGGCTACGATGCGGGCTCGGTTGCTGTGTATGTTTTGTCCTCTTTTTTTTTGTTTCTTGGTTCCTCTACACTGTCCTCCGGAGTTGATTGGAGCTAATGCGATCTTATTCTGGCTACACAGACCAGAGCAGAAAGCGAGGAATCCTTGAATCGGACCTGCTCCTGTCTACCTTTGCCGACGTCTATCTGGCCGATATGACGCCCGAGGAGCTCCAGCAGTATGACCGGTTCCTCGACGAGAACGATTGGGATATCTACTACTGGGCCACGCAGGATGCCCCCGACTCATCGGCCGCGGCCAACGCGCCTGCGCAGGATACGGTCACGGAAACGTGGAAGCGCACTGGCGAGAAGAGCGGCGAATGGAGACAAACGCACGGAGCTTACAAGGCTGCGTATCGGCCTGTCCCCTCGCGGTGGGCCGAGTCGGAGGTCCTCACGCTCCTGAGACAGCATGTGCGCGATAAGAGCGCCAAGGGATTTCATGCTGCGAAGAACAAGAAGACGGCTGGCGGTGGTTTGGGACGGATGCCCAATATCCAGATCTTTAACAAATAGTTTTACTGCGCTGCGGGTTTGGGTTGCATGGCATATTGCTTGGTAGAGCATTATGTGAAGGGACTATGACCGGGATGTGTATATATAGGCATGTACAATAGAAAACAATGGTTGTTCAATGACTATCGGCAGTAGATATTTTGAATCCGGACAAGTCATGGTTGTATACCAGCTCGCTCGCTATATTCAAGTTCGAATATACCGTAGTAGTTCCCTCGACACAAGGACCATCGTGGAGACTAGTAGTAGTAGTAGTAGTCTACATGCTGCCCTCGAAGCCCCCATAAGGCCATTCTCCATCTGCCATCACCCGATGACATGACGGATATAGATGGACAAGCCACGTGACTCGCTTAGGCTTAGGGCTTGCGGACCACACAACCAGTGGCGGAACGGGCTAGTTTAGGGCTTAGGCGGGCACGCTGGTTCTGCTCCTCCATCCTCGAGTGCTGCGATTTTATCTCAGGCCCAGAGTCAACGACAATTGCTCCGCCCGCGTTCATCCTCCTCTCTCCTCTCGCGGCCCCTTCATCGTCATCATGGCTGAGCAGATGGTTCTTCGTGGTACCCTTGAGGGCCACAATGGCTGGGTTACTTGCCTGGCTACCTCTCTGGAGAAGTAAGGGAATACCGATCATCAAAAAAATTGCAGCAAAAAGATCAATGCCGCAAGAGATGGGAAAGAAATGAGAAAGAAAGAAAGAAAGAAGTGAAGAGAAATGAGGGCACAAAGAAATTTTCATCACCTTGAAGATGGGCGAAAATTTTCGGGCATTGATTTGAGCTGGAGCAATATATCTGGACAAATGGATTCTGACATGGTTTTTTTTTTCTCTCGATAGCCCCAACATGCTGCTCTCTGGCAGTCGCGACAAGACCCTGATCATCTGGAACCTTACCCGCGATGAGCAGGCCTACGGTTACCCCAAGCGCAGCCTCGAGGGTCACTCCCACATCGTCTCTGACTGTGTATGCCACCCCGTGAATTCCTAAGAGATCGGAGGATTCAAGACCATGAGAAAAGAAGCAAGGAGAGGGAAATGCGAAGACAACCTGGCTGACCGTGTATGTTTTCGTACAGGTGATCTCCTCTGACGGCGCCTACGCTCTGTCCGCCTCTTGGGATAAGTCCCTCCGCCTGTGGGAGCTCGCCACCGGCAACACCACCCGCACCTTCGTTGGCCACAACAACGACGTCCTCTCCGTCTCCTTCTCCGCCGACAACCGCCAGATCGTCTCCGGTTCTCGTGACCGCACCATCAAGCTGTGGAACACCCTCGGTGACTGCAAGTTCACCATCACCGACAAGGGCCACGCCGACTGGGTCTCCTGCGTTCGCTTCAGCCCCAACCCCCAGAACCCCGTCATCGTCTCCGCTGGCTGGGACAAGCTCGTCAAGGTACGTTCATTTCTCTCCCGTTCCGTTCGCGTTGATCTGAGACCCGAACCCGCCTGTTCAAATGATGTATTGCATAATTATGTATTTGCTACTTCAGAGCCCTTTGCGGCCATGAGACAAAAAATCACCAATGCCCTGATGAACACAAAAGATCGATTCGATTTTTTGCACTTGGAATATGACGAAACAGCTCTGTTACTGTGGAAACAAAGAACTAACACGAGTATTTTGGTCATTCTAGGTTTGGGAGCTCGCTTCTTGCCGTCTCCAGACCGACCACATCGGTCACACCGGTTACATCAACACTGTCACCATCTCCCCCGATGGATCCCTGTGCGCCTCCGGTGGCAAGGACGGCACCACCATGCTCTGGGATCTCAACGAGTCCAAGCACCTCTACTCCCTCCACGCCGGCGATGAGATCCACGCCCTCGTCTTCTCCCCCAACCGCTACTGGCTCTGCGCTGCCACCAGCAGCTCCATCACCATCTTCGACCTCGAGAAGAAGAGCAAGGTCGATGAGCTCAAGCCCGAGTTCGTCGAGAAGAGCGCCAAGGCCCGCGAGCCCGAGTGTATCTCTCTCGCCTGGTCCGCTGATGGCCAGACTCTGTTCGCTGGTTACACTGACAACAAGATCCGTGCCTGGGGTGTCATGTCGAGGGCATAGATGAGTGTTTAGCGGAGGAGAGGAAACTCATGTTTTTCTTTTGTTTTTTCAAAAAGAAAGCGCAGGCATTGGTTGGGATGTATGAGCCACGAGCAATGAAAGCACTCCGGGCCTGGGCCCTGGGTTTTTCTCTTGACATGTCCTAGCTTACTTGATTCTCCATAAAATTCGTACGTCTGGGATCTTGTGAAGGGTTGGCATGCCAAAATGTTCTAATACCAAGTATAAACAAAAAAAACATACCATAAAAATATACCTTAACTTTCCTACTCTTCAACGCCTTGTACTGTAAGCTCGTAGTATCTCCTTTTCTGCCCCAATAGATCAGTGTCATGTCAACCCATCGTTACAAGTGTATTATTATCCATCTACTGTACATATTTCCAGGCCGCTATTTCTTCAACTGTGCCAATGCCTCATCCACAAGCACAACACCCTCGTCGAATCCTAGACCCTTAGCAAGAGACCTTGCCTCGAGCCAATATTTCTCGGCTTCCTTGCGCTTGCCCTGGAGATGCGCGATTTCCCCTAGGCTGTGCATGGCCGCAACGCAGGACATGTCACACTCCTCGTCACGGACGGGAGGCTGCAGTCTAGCGGCGACGTCCAGGGCCTTCTGCGCCCACTGCTTGCCGGAATCGATGAGCTGCTGCGGCGCGGCCGCGGAGCCGGGGGACGGCGTGTTCTTGTGGAGCTCGCCGGTGATGGCGGTGGCGACGTCGGCCATGAGCGTGACCTGCTTGCAGGTCGGATTCTTGCCCTCGTCTGTGCGCAGCATGTCCAGAGCGCGCAGCAGGAGCGGCAGGGCCAGCTCGTTCTTCCCTTGCTGCAGATAAGTGTGGGCAAGTTCCGAGAGCGAGGATGCCATCTCTGTCAGGCTCAGCCAGGCGCTTCTGTCGTCTCCGGTTGAGGCCGTGCCGACGGGCAGGCCCAACGCCTGCCGACGATGGAGCTCCTTCAGGGAGAGTTCGACGGCGGCTTCCTGGCACGCCTCGGCTTTCTTCTCGTCCTGGATGTAGTCACTTGCGTAGAGTTCCGCGAGGCGCATGTTGATGCCCACCACCTTCTTCAGCACCTTGTCGCGCTGGCGCTCCTCGTATTCCGCCAGCTCCTTCATCTTCTCATCCGTGGCGAGCACCTCCGAGTCGTCAATCTGGATCTTCTCCGGCTTCTTGTCCGCCTCTGTCTCGGCCTTCTGCGCATCCTGCGTCCTCATCCTGCCTTCCTCCACCCACTTCAGACACTCCGTCTTCGAGCGCTCCAAGACCTGGATGGCAGGCTTCGCCAGCCCGGCCTTCTCCAGCATCATCGCAACCTGCAGATGAATCCCGATCATCTCGTCCGAGAACGGATGCATGCCGAGCTCAACTGCATTTCGCAAAGCCTCCTTGTACGCCTTCAGAGCCTTGGGCGGGTTGAGGTCGATCTCGGTGTAGTACACAGCCGTGCGCAGCGCCTCGGCGACCGGCGGCGGGAATTTGTGATACTGCGGCCCGACGCGCGTCACCTCGACGTACGAGATGTAGGCGAATATGGCGCTGGCTCCAACTACGGAGATGATGGCCAGCGGGAGGAGGATCGGGTTCTTGCGCCAGATGCCCTTCGAGGCTTCTTGGTAGCCGTGTTTCATTCGGTGGGCGAAGCTGACATGGCGGGTTTGCGGGCGACCGTGTCCGGACAGGCGGAGTGGGTTTTGGGGATGTCTGTTAGGAGGGAAGGTTCCGGTGCTGTTCAAGGGTCGGAATCTGTGAGACGTCGAGCGTGTTGAGAAGGTTTGGTGGCATTGTAAGTTTTTGGGCCGGGGGATGGAGGCGCAGGCGCGCCGTGATGCTGTGTTCAACATATTGTGTGCGTCCTTTCCCTTGCCGTCAGATCATTTAAATCGTGTGTATAAATCGTCTAGAGATGATAGCTTGTGGCGGAGAACTCGTGACGATTGCAAGCGATATTGGCGAGGTTGTTCGTAGTCTATCAGTGGAGAGAATTATATCAATGACTTTAGGATCGGAGGTGGTCCAAGCTCCGCCGCCTGGTACATATGACGTCGAGTCATCTGCTCAACACAACAATTATCACTCCTCCAGTTGCGCTTAATGCTTGCGAATCACTCGCAGATGATGTGGAAAGGTTGAAATACTATTTCATGGCACTGAATCTGCCAAGATGTGTGGACGATACGCCCTGGGAGTGGTCGGTAGATCGATACCTCTACGGAGTAGTGACTAGCTAACCAAATCACCAGCGCATGGCCTATATCCGGCGCCATCTGCAGGAGCAAGGCATGGAGGTGGATGAGGTACCCGATGAGGACGCAGTAAGAGAAACGTACAACTTTGCACCGGGGTATAACGGCGCTGTCTACCGCGCCGACGTGTCGGACCGTGGTCTCGTCGACGACACGGAGGAACACGACTCAGCAGAACACTCGGAAGAGACGCCAGCAGACTTTCGAGATGAGAAACAGATGACGCATGATAAGAAGTTGAGGTATAAGATCCAGAGTATGAGATGGGGTCTCATCCCGTTTTGGATGAAGCGGCAGCCCGACTATGGCTCCCTCATGCGAACGATAAACTGTCGCGATGATTCCCTTATTGAAGACCGAGGCATGTGGACGTCGATGAAGAGGAAAAAGAGATGCATTGTGATCTGCCAGGGCTTCTATGAATGGCTGAAGAAAGGGCCTGGAGGGAAGGAGAAGGTCCCGCATTACATCAAGCGCAAAGACGGCGAGTTGATGTGCTTTGCGGGGCTGTGGGATTGTGTGTCGTATGAAGGTAATATGCAATTCTCGTGGAGTCATTTTCGGGGTGGGATGGTGTGCACTGACACCACAGGCAGGCTCGGACGAAAAGCTCTACACATACACTTTTATCACGACTTCATCAAATGCATACCTGAAGTTTCTACATGACCGGATGCCAGTGATCCTCGAGCCAAACAGCAAAGCGATGCAAATCTGGCTAGATCCCAGTCGCACGACATGGTCGAGCGAGTTGCAGTCAATCCTCAAGCCGTACGAGGGCGAACTGGAATGCTACCCAGTCTCAAAGGATGTCGGCAAAGTCGGGAACAACTCTCCTGATTTTATCATACCCGTCAACAGCAAGGATAATAAGAGCAATATTGCCAATTTCTTCGCAAATGCGAAGAAGCCAAAAGAAGAGCCCGGAATATCGGTTAAGGTCCAGGAGGAAGACACGAAGGAGCTGCTGTCTTCTGAGCGAAAAGTAGTGAAAGACCAATCTGAGGAACGCAAGACTCAGGACGATCACTGGAGTGAGGATAATGCTCCGATTCCAGGACCAGGAGTTAAAAGGGAGCATCCTCCAGACGGCGACGATATGATCAAAGACGTAGATCACAAGAAACAAAAGACTGAGCCTACTCAAGCGTCTTTTACAAAGAAGGGCCAATTGCCTCGGCCAACTTCAAAGCAGCAGGCAGTTTCTTCCACCAGGAAAACACGAAGCGCAACACAGAATGACAAGCCTATGAAGAAAACAAATGCAAAGAGAGGGACCGATGGTTCTCAGCGAATCACGAACTTCTTTCAGAAATAATACACCACTATTTTCGTATGATCTCCCATCTGCATGGTTTACAAACATGCCCAGTGAGCGTTTGTCGCTTGCAGAATAGACAGTGCAAGCTTGCGGACACGCTCAGAACTGCAGAATCCTTGAAGTACCTAGGTATTGTGATGCGAAATTAACGCAAAATATAACTCAACTGTCCGGCAGCTTCGATGTTTGAGAATGCAACAAGTATAGTACAAGATATGGTGATAATACATGTCTAATGACGTACCCTATTGTAACTCACGGAGCCTCTGAACCAGCTTCTCTCTTAGGAAGGGACTCAATCCAAGGCTAGAGCAAAGTGTCAGCATCAAGATCAGATATAAGGACTCCGAAAGGATCTTACATTCCATCTCGAGTAATAATTCGGTAAGTGCCTGTTGCCAGTTAGCATGAAATCCCGGTTTTTATTGGGCACATATGAGCCGTACCGCTTGGTTGGTAGTTTCCATTCTCTCCCACAAATTGCCCATTGGCATCGACTTCAAGACTGCCGAAAATATCCTCGGGCCTTCCACGCCATTAGTAATTTACACCAGGGCTTCAGCGAAGGGTTCCATACCATGCAATCCGTCCATATTCTGGAGGCCGCCTGCTATCCGAGACATGGATCCAGCCACCCCTACCAGCAGACCCAACACCACCTTGACCGCTGGCTCCCCCACTGGAGTCTTTGGTCTCCCGCCGTCTCCTGGGTTGTTGTCCCGTCATCAGGACTCCTCCGGGGCCCAGATTGGCTCCGGCCGTCGAAACCATGACTTGGGCTTGAGAAATCGCATCCGGGTCTTCGTGGGCATATTTCGAGAGAACTTCTTGCAAGATCTTCAGAAAGTTGGGGTTCTCCCTGAAGGAGTCCGTTGTTGGGGGCAATTTGGATGTGGTGCCAATGGCCGTCTTTTGGTTGGTAGGCTCTGAAGATAACAATGACAACGTGTGTCTACCACTTTCCGGCTCATTTTGGAATACAAACTGGGACTGTGAGCCTTGAGAAGGAACGAACTTTGTTGACGGCGGAACTTACAATATGAGGATTGCTGTCAAGTGTAGACAATGAGCGGATCTGGCACCATCTCGCAGCCCTAAAAGAGTGCCGGGCAAATGTGTTCGTTAGAATCATACTCGAGCAACTACACGCGAATATCCAGAGATAAATTGGTATCTCAATGGAGTACTTGGAGGTGGATGGAAGAAAGCTTCGATTGATGCTTCTTTCTTATGACGCGGTAGAGGCAAACAAGACAAACTCATGTGACACAATGCATCGTCGGCTGCGACAATTTATTATTGTAGTATTAATGCAGTCAAAGGGTTATTCCACAGTTTTTCATATTGGCTACCAATCCCTCTACTTGCTTTTCTTTCTGTTCTGCTTGGCTGATTGTGATGAGGAAAGTCGTCTTGCGTAGACTGCCACCGGTCTAGCGATCTTGCATTTGCCGACAGTGTTTATCGTGCATCTCTCCGTAACACGGAAAACAGACACTTCATTGATAAACCTGGCTCTTAATTTTATTCCAATTCCATGCATGACACTCAACTGTTGCTAAACCATTCATGAAGTGCTGCTGCTGAGGCATTGTTAATACCATTCTTGACTCTGACCAAACATGGCGACACCATCTTCGAAGCCAAACCCGGGAGCAACCCCAACCCACCTGACTTCTTCTCCTCGTCCTTCTGGTGGGCATATGGCAAGACCCATAGCTCACAAGTCACCGTCAACAAGGACACCCTCAGCATCAGGACATGGCCATGGTCATCAACCGAGCGTGTCCTCTCACCAATATGCCACGCCTCTTGCCGCAACTACAGGTATTGACGATGCTGTCACGTTCAGTTCACCTTCGGCTCTGCTTGCGCTCGGTGGTTATAGCGGGATTAGTCCTTCTCCTGCTGGGCATGATGCGCTGGTAGGCTCTGGTATGAATGAGAATGACATTCAGACGCTGGGAATGCAGGGGATCAAACTAAGAACTGCTCGGGATAATGATGAAGAGCGGAGAAGACACATTGATGATGTCGTCCAGCTATTACGGACCCGCATCGCCGGCAGGGCAGTTTGCAGAGAAGGGATCGAGAGACTGGGCCAATTTGAGAAATTTGAATCGATCTGGCAGGAGGACAATCTCAATATTGCTGGAAATTTCGTTGACCTTGAGATTGAATTTTATCGCGGTCAGAATGTTGTGAAAGACGTCAGCCTCAACTATCTAACGCAAGAAGGTACGGATGGCGAACGGCGAGAAGAAGCTACGGCTGTCTTAAAGCGCGATCTAGTGCAGAACCCGGAAGACGGAGAGCGTGGTATATGGAAGTCTTTGACTGGATTTCATGGGAATCTACAGTGGCTTTCCAAACATGACCGGCTCAGCCAGGAAGTCAATTGCTTTGAAGCGATTGAAGGTCTCTATGCGAGCTTGAAACGGGTATGGAGTGAGGAGCAGAAGCTTCCCAAGTACTCCCGTGAGTATGAGCACCTATGTGCAGGAGCTATCGGCCGACCTGGTCTCCATAGAGGGAATCGATTGGGACTCTGTTTGGATTATTGGATTCCCCAGGCGCGAGTGCTAGACGCAAAGCATACGAAATCATCTCCTGACGCCATGGCCATCGATCAACCTGCTAGTCAAGCGACCGACGACGATCTAGAGCCGCAAAAAGGAAAATGGCGTGTTATGATCGAGTGCGAAGAAGGATACCCGTCACTACGTATTTCAAAAGAGTGGGTTGGCTCCGAAGCTCTTACCGTGGTGAACAATGACGCGAATGGCTCTTCTTCGAGTGAGACCGCCGCTTCAGACATTGCAGTCGTCAACTGGGCCGAGCCACCCCCAACCATGAGCTCCTTAAATCAGGGTGGCTCCGAGGCGATGGGGCTTGATACAAGCATGCTGGGTTCCTCCACACCGAACCGCCGATTCGTCGCTCGAATGGAGCCGCCTCTTGATGTTCCCATCTTGGCAGCTTCTGATATCTATCGGCACCTGGGCATTCAGCTGCCTCATGAGTTTCGAATGGTGACTTATGACGGGTTGCTAGTTCCCGGATGGTCGCCTCTGTCCGCGACGGAGGCGGACGCTGAAGACTCCAATCAACCGAGTCGGAGAAGGCGAAGAACGTCTGTACAGGGGTTTGACCAGGAAGGCAAGCCTTGCACAAAACATCATGGTTACACTTTCCAGGCTTTCGAGTCAGTGGCAGGTCGAACCATGCGTGATATACCATTCTCGCATCCGCGGCAACTTGCAGACATCTTCCCGGTAGGTACATGATATGGTGAATTAGTCTCATTTTCTGACACTTCCTTTGCCTAGATCCTTCGCCAGTATGCTGTGCTAGCAAACCTTGTTCACAAAATCTTCAAGGACGAAGGGTTGAAGAAAGATAGCCGGGGAAATACAGAGAGAACTTCCAGCCAACAAGATCCTAGGTTGCCGACCAAGCAGAATAAAACGATCGTCTTGAGCAACAAAGATCCGAATGAGCAGAAGCTTGAACTATTGCTGAAGGGACCAAACAAATCAGCTGTTGGTGCCACGGGCATCGGAGAAGACACTCCAATGTCCTCGCCGACACCGCTGGACAACGACGGTGCCCGACGAGAAGAAGTCAAGGTGGATGTGACTCTGCGAACTCAGCTCGGCCAAGCACCTGTGATTATGCTGCTGTTCACGGTGGAGGACCCTCGTCTCGCAATTTCTCCTGGGGACTCCATATTGAGTAAGGTGTCGCTTAGTTTAGAGATTGGGCCGAACGGCCGAATCTCGGTTGTGGACATGACGGGACTACTGGAGACCGAGATCGCCGCAAATGGCAAGCCTGATGTACAAGTGGCTGATGGCCAGGTCAAGGAGGCCCATGGATTGCAAAGCAAAATCGCCAAGGTGCTAGAGATATCCCAAGATATTGGGATACTGGTGGAATGGGTGTCGCGGTGGGTACGGCAGCAGAAGGGTCGGGGGTGAAATGCGGGACGGGCCACGGTCGTATGGAATACGGAGTAGGACTGTCCGCAAACCCCGGGTGGGGAGGAGGTAGCCTGGTAGGTAGTGTAGGTGGAATCAACCTGTCGGTTTGCTTACCGTCCCGACTTCCCCATGCCGTCCCTCAATCTCCGTTGTTCCCACATTGCAAGCAGCTGCCACATACATGCATTGCACTAATCCTGCGGACCGCGGGACGCCGGCACCCGATCGTAGGGGCTAGATACCTGAGCTTCGATGGGTTTGAACATTTCTACTCTCTGGAACAGCGGGGTTGCGAGCTATCATATCAACCAACCTCCTTCTTAAGAGGGTAAAGAGTAGCGTGCTTACTGCTCACTCCAAAGAGGCCGAAAGCCGACCTGCATGGCCGAACTGTTGTGAAGCTGTTGTTACTGGTTACTCAAGACGCTGGTCCAGGGGCCTTCTATCCCCGCGACGGCGATCCGTTGCATGGCTGGCCGAACGAGCGCAAGCGGGATACGGAGTGCAGAGTGACATGTCATTCTACGGGGTCGGGTCCAGCATGAACAAGTCATCCAAGGGTCTCCGGTGCAGAAATCAGGTCGAAATTCGGGCAAGTGTGACTGTGTGAGAGTCCAACCAGGGGGGGGGGGTTGGGTCTGGGGAATTTGGCATGGAGTTAATTGGCTACGGGATTTGTGTAGGATAAGATGCCTTAGTACAGAGTACCTAGAAAGCATCTAGCAGGTTACCCTGTGGAAGAAGCGAGCTCGATATTTGAGACCAGGGCCGCACGATGTATCATGTATCATATCGCACGTGTAACCTAATTCCAACCTCATTGTATCGAGTTGACTTCCAACAACTGAATGCATGCAACAGTCTGCGACCAACCCAAGAGCAACAAATATTAGTACTACTACATAGACGCAATTTCTTTTCCCAAATACGGAGGACCTACGGAGTAGAAAATGAGGGATTTTTAATCGATACGATCGAGTATCAGGCAAGGGGGCCTAGACCCGATGTACATATAGTATCTGCTGAATGCAAATGCAAATGACTATCTATATAATTTCAACCTGTTTTTACAATTTCCACGGATGTTGAAAACGGAGATGCAAAATGCTTGAATAGTGCGCATGCCAAGCGGCCAGGAATGTCTGATCAACTCAACTGCGCGAATTTCGGCCTCTGCTAAGTGCTAACAGTGACAGCTGGGTGAAAGTAGAATGTGATCCTGGAGGACATCAATTCAATATCTAGGAAATCTTGACGATACTTGGGAGTCTGAAGAGGAGAAGGTCGCGTAGACTGTAGAGTAGAGAACGTGAATGAAGTACGTAGCAATTGAACTTGAGTCAGTTCACCGTTGCAATCCACCGTATTGACTCGTGAAGACTATCTAGATAGTCTAAAGATAGATGACTTGAGACGCGTACCTCCGTTCCCTGAATAATCCCAGAGGATCTGAAACACCCACAACTGATGCCTGAGGCACGGTCCCAGACTGGGATCCAGTCAGCGCCGTTTGTCATGAATCCCCGTCGCGCACCAATCAGCAGCGGACGATAAGGGATCCGAGCTGAGTGGGGAAATGACTGGTCAGGCAGAGCGCTGTTGTCCGCGGTCGCTTTGGGAAGTTTGCAGGAGCGAGAGGTTCTCCAAGCGAGAGGGTGTTTCAATGATAGGTACCTGGTTTCTTTTTTTCTTTCTTTTTTTTTTTTTATTTTTATGAGGGATTATGAATGGTATGGCGGTTATTGGATGGTGATCCGATGCAAGGGGATGGATTTCTCCGTTCGATTTAAAGGTCCTTAGGTAAGTAAGCACTAGATTGATAGTCCCTACTCCATAGTCCGTAGTCCGTACAAGAGGAATTTGCTTTTGTGGAGTCGGTGAGGGATATAGGGATCCTCCGTAGATAGATACTGAATTACTGATATGATAAAGTGATACAGGCAGGTGACTATTACCCGCTGTATTTTCACTCTTTCGCCCGTGCGTTCGTTCGTTTCTTCTTTTTCATGTCTTGGCTTCCAATTTTTTCAAACCTCAAATTACAGAGCTCGTAGGTCGAGTCAAGTACCGAGGTCATGCAATGACGTTCCCTCTTTGACCCTCGGCCGTGAAGCTGCAACAAGGCGAGGACTGGTTTGGACTCAACTTTTCAGCGTCATTTGTCGGCGTCAGAAGTCTACGATCATCCCTCTGGTGTCCAGTCGCAAGTCGCATATGATTGAGGGAGAAACCGGACCAAGAACGATGATGTCTTTGACTCGTGGGAGATGACGCTAGCCTGGAGCCGGCTAGAAGGGAGTCAAGGACTAAAGGGGGCTTTGGCCGAACCGCCACACAGGGTTATGTAAGCTGTTCTCTAGCTATTTCCATCGGCTATCAGAATAATGTCAATGTCTTTATGTTCATGAAGAGTGGTAGCGATGCCCTCGTGGTGAATAATCAACGACACGACTTTGGATTCTGGAGCTGTCTGACTGTGAGACAATGCATCTGATGGAAATAGTAACAGTTCCAGTTGTCAAGTGGAAAGGAGTCGGAGTCGTCGATCTGCAACTACGGAGTATACGATTCACAACCCTCCGCAGGGCTGAAGCCTCAGCCACCCCGTACTCCGTCAGCAGCTGCTTCCTGATTCTTCCGAATTAGTTTGTCTTGACGCTTGACTCTCTCCATCCACCACTGCTTCTCTATCTGTCACAGCAGTCATCGGGAAGACTAAGGATTCCAGTTCACTTTGATCGGACACTAGCAAGGGTCGCCACTCGAAAAGTCTGGAGAAGATGACTTTCTCCAGAATTATCCTTCCATTCCTCCAGATTTTCGAGTTGATTAGATAATTCAACCTTCTTTCCCAGTTCCCCTAAATAATAATATTATCGAGGCGGTGCAAAAAAATGTGCGTTCTGTAATTTTCTGACTGGATCATCACAAGCCCTAGTATTATACTTAGTAACACCAGTCCGGTCTCGGGGTGCTTTTTTTTTTTTTTTTTCTTGTTTCTTTTTGGTTTCTTCTTCCAATTGAACATCTTTTTGCCACGACCCACATCTCGCACAAGTTCTTCGGGACGTGTGTGTGACTACACGGTATGTGTAATTGCTTTACCGCTTAAAGTTCCAATGTATCGACGAAGTATGGGAAAATCCAGTAAATTGATTTCTGCCTAAGGGGGAAAAAGAATTTGGATATGTTGGGCTGCATATATACTGGGTATTAATTTGTAGCGACTATGGGGGGAGAAAAGGATTCAATTTATGAGGGATATTAAAGAAACTTCAATGGGGGTTGATCTTGGCTTTTGGAGAGAAACTAGAACAGTCTTTCTGACATACTCCGTAGATACATACATATCTACTGCAAGCATGGAAGAAGAGAGCAGAAGCAAAAGATTAATGCAAAAATGCAACGAAAAGAAATAATAATAATAATGTGGCAGACGCGCTATGATCCACCCACGCGACATGGCGGGGGGGAGGGGGGCTTTTTCTTTTTTTGAGGGGCAGCCATTGATAAGGGATTCGGCCATTCAAGGCTCAAGCTGGAGCCCAGCCGATAAGTCGCAGGTACCGAGCACCGCGCGATTAGACATCGTTGGTTTTGGGATTTGGGAACTTGGGGGACTCTGTGTGTATTTACAGTAAGTCTTGAAAAGTCTTTGAATTTGCTATACACTGGGAGTAAGTAGTCTATTCCCAGGTTGAAATATGGACTGATTCACTGACTGACTCAAGTTATCAAGCAAGATAAGGAAGCTGTGATTAGGGCACGCGATGCTTCAAACTAGAGAATAGATAAGTCTCTATGGCGCAGACTACACTCGACTAGATTCAACATGTTGATGTCTCCTTGGCTAACTAACATGTCAAATCGCCAATAGGATTAAAGTCTTTTACCGTCGGGTGCATGGATGCCATGTCTGCATTCTGAAGCCGTAGATATCCTTCCATAGGTCATAGTGCTCAGTACCTATTTAGAGAGAATCTACCTACTATAGGCTTGCCATTGATATGCACTGGCCTTCTATCACAGTTTAGATAATACCTGTTAGCAACATGATCACGGATATCTCGTCGCTCTTCCCAGATATCAGAAAATCGTCCATCATTGCTTTTTTGCCGGAGAGTCAGCAGGCGCATCATGCGCGATGACCGCAACGAATACAGGGAAAGATCTTTATCAGAAAACCGCTGGTCGCGATCTCTCACAACTCACAAGCCAGAGAGCAGTCAAAGCAGTTAGAGTACCTCTGGCGTGGGGTGGGTCATCAGGGGGAAGACCTGCAATTTTGATTTTGAGGTTATTATTGATTCATTGGAGTCTGTAGCGAGAGGACCTGAAAGGCTGAAAGTCCGAAACTACTGGATTGTGCAGGCGAGGAACGACGGGACTGGAGGATTATTCTCTAGTCTCTTCATGGCTACCTATCACAATACATGTCCCTACGGAGTGGTAGTATCTATCTAGTGCCTGACTGGGAAGGGAAAGAGGGAGTCATTTTTCGAGCAATGGATGGATGGAATTGGGGATTGCCTAAATTGGGATTGCCCTGGATGAGCATGATGCTTGCAGCTAAACCACATACATATGAGCCTTGTACGGTATCAACGCAGGCGGCGATTTAGGCAGTGACAAGTAAGTCAAATATTTAGTAATAGAATCAATTGAACAGATGGATATATTCATACCAAGAATCCTGCTGCATATCACAACAATTGCAGACGCAGGAGTATATTGATGTCCTTTGCCAGCATAGTCATTATGATGAGGGATATATCCAATGTGGATGGTTGGTATGGTAACTGTGACAAACCCTGGTATTGAATTCCGCCCACACTTTACACCTCATTCCAGCCAGATTGAATTTTATCAACTTCACTGTCCCCATGCATATGATTATTATTATGTTGTTATTTGTATATTGATATTATTATCATTGCAATTGAGCAAAACAAATCCACCCTCTGAATCCTTGCCAAATAACCATCCCTAAGTTCCTAACAAGTCTAATATCGAGGCCAGATGGTTCGATCATCCATGCACACGATGTAATCAGTGGTGAATGAAGGTCGAAGCTGAGTGGTGGGAACCCGAGTAATTTTGTCTTACAGAAACGCCGCCCGGCGCCGACCTGACTATCCTTATCCGTAATTTTCAATCCTATTACCTCGTACCCTGGTTCCTTTTGTCCTTCCCGGAAAGTAAAAAAATAACAACAGATACAGCCAAACTTACACCGAATTTGCCCCCAGCAAAGCCCCAAAGGAAAATTGGCTTTTTTTTTTTTTTTTTTTTTTTTTTTTCTCTCAAAAGTTCTTCCTTCTTGCCTTAAATTTGAACGATATCCTCCTGCTCCTCCCCCCCACCCACACAGTACCTGTGACTCCCATATCTCGCTTTCGCCTCAATCTTCATCCTTTATCTTCTCTCCTCTATTTAACTCTAGAACCCACCTCTCCTCTCTCTCTCTCTCTCTTATCTACTCTCCCAAGTTACCATCGTCAGCTGTTGTCCATCTTTGGATCATTGCCATCGCTAGTACCCCGGTATCTACTACATTCAACTTCAAATCTTTCTTTTGATTGATTGAAGTCCCGTTTGCTTTGCATCGTGCAAGCTTGAATTTCTCTTCTTGAAGAGACCAAACATTTTCTTTTATATCTCATATCCCACATCACATCTGCCAATCATGGTATGTTTCTCCTCCCACTACTTGGGGGATGCATTGTCTGCAGTGCTGTTGCTGCTCGAAAAAGACCTTTGCTCTGACTCATACCCTTGTCTTCTCTAGGCTTCTGAATCGTCAACCGTCATCTCCAACACGGAGAATGTGCGTTTTCTCTTTTTATGATTACACTAGTTCCTTCTGCCGCATCTGCGGCTTAGAAGAAACAGTCATACTGACTTTTTGTGCGCTGGCAACAGCTCATGAAGTACATGAACCTCGACCAGAGGGGTCACATCCAGGCCGAGTACGTCTGGGTTGATGCTACTGGAAACTGCCGTTGCAAGACAAGGGTATGCAACTTTTCATTTTTCCCTTATCTCTCTCTCTCTCCCCCCCTCTTCTTATCATTCCGGTCCCCCGACCTGGGTGTCTGGATGCAAAACATGGATCGGGCCGGGCGCGCACATGGACAAGGATGAAGAATTCAGATTGCAATTGTGTTGGGTCAAAGCGCAGGCACAGTATGACGAATAGAGGCTGGAATCTTGCCGTTATCTTGATTGATCGATGTGCATCTTTCCCCCCTCTTCCGATAAGCCTGCGCACGGTGACTCGATGCTGCAAGCCAGGATCTCATGTCGCGCGCCAACCTGTGACACGTGACGCGTCACGCTAGTGATCCTTATCCTGCACGATCAGTCATTCATGAGTGCTAATTTGATTGTCATCCCCCCAGACTCTCTCCAAGCCTGTCAAGACTGTCGATGAGCTCCCTGAATGGAACTTCGACGGTTCCTCCACTGGCCAGGCTCCCGGTGACAACTCTGATGTCTACCTTCGCCCCGTCGCTATCTTCCCCGATCCCTTCCGCCAGGGTGATAACATCCTCGTCCTCTGCGAGACCTGGGATTCGGATGGAACCCCCAACAAGTTCAACTACCGCCACGAGGCCAACCGTCTGATGGAGATCCACGCCAAGGAGGAATTCTGGTTCGGTCTGGAACAAGAATATACTCTGCTCGGTACCGATGGCTGGCCTTACGGATGGCCCAAGGGTGGTTTCCCCGGTGCTCAGGGCCCCTACTACTGCGGTGTCGGAACTGGCAAGGTCTACTGCCGTGACATCGTTGAGGCTCACTTCCGTGCCTGCTTGTATGCCAACATCAAGATCTCTGGTATCAACGCTGAGGTCATGCCTTCCCAGTGGGAGTACCAGGTTGGTCCCTGCCAGGGTATCGAGAGTATGTGTCCCATATCGAATCTTTTTTTCTTTCTTTCTCATAAATGCTAACAAATCATTACAGTGGGTGACCACCTCTGGATGTCTCGCTTCCTCCTGCACCGTGTGGCTGAAGAGTTCGGTGTCCGGATTTCCTTCGAGCCCAAGCCCATCAAGGGTGAATGGAACGGTGCTGGTCTCCACACCAACGTCTCCACTGTCTCGACTCGTGGCGATGGTGGCATGAAGGTCATCGAGGCCTACATGAAGAAGCTTGAGACCCGCCACAACGAGCACATTGCCGTTTATGGTGAGGGCAACGAGGAGCGTCTCACTGGCCGTCACGAGACCGGCAGCATCGACAAGTTCAGCTACGGTGTTGCCGACCGTGGTGGCAGCATCCGTATTCCCCGCCAGGTCGCCAAGGATGGCAAGGGTTACTTCGAGGACCGCCGTCCCGCCAGTAACGCTGATCCTTACCAGATCACCGGTATCATTGTTGAGACTGTAAGTTACCTCAAACCATTGAAAGGGGGTTCTGCGCTTTTACTAACGACGTCTAGCTCTGCGGTGGCCTCTAAATATTTTGATATAAAACCAAAATGTGCAAACATTTTTTAGCGCTCGTATACCCTCCGGCGTCAACTGGGTGTAGAACTACAAGCGCGGCCTGGCAGCGAGAAGAGCAGACATAGATTTTGTTTTTCTTTCCTCCTCGTTCCCCCCCCCCCCTAATGCCGGTCTTTCAGATTTTCACTTTTGACTCTCTCAGAGATGCCAGAGCTTGTGTCTTTGCGTTCGTTCCCCACTGCTGCTGTTGCATTTTTAATCATATTTTCTTTCGCTTTTCATGTGGGTTATGTGTTACGTTAGCATAGAGGACTCCATTCGCTGAGGTGATATGGAGAGCCATCATTTGGGACTGGTCGGCGGCAAGTTATGAATCAGTCAGGAAATCCAAGCAAGAATCCCATCTTGCCTTGTGTGATAGTAGTATAGTGTATCAATAGAAGTTACCCCGACGCGTTCGGTGAACACCTCGCGTCCTCGTCAATTATGATGAAGCAATCCAGAGCATATTTGAGCAGTCATGTAAACTATTAACAAGCAACATAGCCAACACTATCTGCGTCCCAAAGACCATCAGCAACATTTCAAGTCCTCTTCTTAAAGAAGCGCAGAATCCCCGCCGATCCCAGCCCTTCCAACCCACGTTGACGCGCCTCACGCCTAGCAGCCCCGTCGACAATCTTGCCGGCGTCCTCGCCATTCTCACCAGCCGCAGCAGCACCACCACGACTGCGCCTCCGGCGCTCCACCGCCCACAGCGAAGCCTGCAACACCACCGACGCCAGGATACTCGCACACAGGATGCCGACCATGACGAGGTTACTTTTGCGGAACTTGGCACGGCCGGGAGCCTTGCTGTCGGCGGCCCAGCCGGCATACAGCGCGTAGGAGGTGAGGATGCTGCCGCAGTTTCCCCAGCCGGAGACGACGGCGGCGGCGGCGGCGACGCCGACCTCGCCGTGACGGCGCTGGAAGAGCTCTGTGGTCCAGGACATGGTGATGGGGACGGTGGGGCCGAGGCCGAAACCGACGATGAGGAGGCCGCCGTAGCGCGGCCAGGGGTTTGCGGCGGAGCCGGCGTAGGTGGTGAGGAGGAGGCCGAGGATCTGGAGGGCGGCGGGGAGGGAGAAGAAGAGGGCGCGGTGGTGGTGGAAGCGGTCGGAGAAGGGGGTCACGAGGAGGATGCCGAGGAGGTCCATCTATTGTTTTTTTTTTGTTGTGTCAGTTATGTTATTATGTGTGTGTTTTTTTTTTTTTTTTTTTTTTTTTTTTTTTTTTTTTTTGAAGAGAAAGGGGAGAGAAGGAGAGGAAAAGAGGGAAACGGACAAGCCAGATCGGGGCTGTCAGGAGACTCAGATCAATCCCCGACAGACCTGGGTTGATCCCCTTGATGATCACGGTTGCGTAGTTCTGCACCCCGATACCCACGCCCACCACGCCAAAGTACATGACCAGCAGCGGCCATAGGCGCCAGTCGAGGAAGATCCGCAGCAGGTCGCGCAGCGTCCACTGCGACCGGTGGTAGACGCGCCGCAGGTCGTTGTAGTGGATCTCGGCGTCGCGGCCGGTGAGCGCCGGCGGGCTGCGCGGCAGCCAGTGGAGGTATTTGCGGGGTTGCTGTTGCTGTTGCTGTTGCTCTGCAGGGGCGACAGGGCGGTCCGGAAGCCACCAGAGCAGCACGACGCCGACGGCGATGGTGATGATCCCGTAGATGAGGAACATCCACTGGAAGCCTACGAGGCCGCGGTCGCCATCCATCTCCTGGAAGCCGGCGGAGACGAGCCCCACGACGGCGGCGGAGATCTGCGCCGCGGTGAAGTACTGGCCGATGCGTTTGCCCGTGCGGGACGGCGGGTAGAAGAGGGTGAGGTAGTAGGCCATGCCGGGCCACATGCCGGCGATGAAGACGCCGAGCAGCAGACGGAGGAGGCTGCCGTGGGCGGGTGCGGTGAGCTTGTGATCTTGACGATTGGGTTCACCACACGGGGAGTGGTCGGTCGACTTACTATAAACTCCATGCCGATTTCATGGCTGCCATGCAGCTGCCGATGATGCCGACGCTGATCACGATCCGGCTCATCCAGACATGCGGGCTGAGCCGGGTCATGACCAGGTTCGACGGCAGATCAAATACAACGTAGCAGACGTAGAACAGGGCCAGACCGGTCGAGATCTGGTGCGGCGTCAGGTGCAGGACGGACCCGAGGTCGTGGCCCACGTCCATGTTCATCGTCTGCGCCAGTCCGACATTGGAGCGGATGGCGGAGCAGAGGAAGTAGAGGACCCAGAACGCGGGGATGATGCGATAATCCAGTTTTCTGGGATTGGTTGTTAGTCTGCTTTCTTTCTGTTCCTCGGATTGTTGTAGTAAAAGAGTCTTCTTACCTGTAGATCCGCTCAATCTCGGCAACACTGGGCTCATTGCCGTTCTCGACGTCCTCCTGGCTGAGGGCGGATTGCTCCCGGACGGTCTCGTTGTCTTGATGCTTCCCTGCATCCTGAGAAAAGATTGCTTGCTCTGACGAGGACATGTCGCTGTATATATGACGGCGGGGTATCAAAGAATTATACAGGTATCAAATCGCGAGTTAAAATGTGGGCAATCTGCCAACCCGGCACTGCGCAGTCGGTGGCCTTGATTGATAGTCGTATTAGGAATTAGGATTACCGTCACTTTGGAGAGACGCAGTGGACCAATTTTTTTGCGGATTTTTCCTTTGTAGGGGAATATCAATCTCTCTGAACCAATTAGCCGTGCAGGTTCTCGGGGGGCATAGGCTGATGATGGATCATGCATCCGTGAGGCAATTAAGGAGCAAATCCCCTCCAAGTCTCTTCAGTGCCTTTGAGATTCAGTTTCAACATACCTGATCAGTAAAAAACCATGGTAGTCGACAGCGATGAAGTATGAATGAAGTGATCGGTATAAGCTTGCTCGTAGAAGATCTGTTTCAGCTCCCCAAAGCCCAAGTGCTGAATCGGGACAATGTGCCAAGTACCACCTCCAGCAGAACTTCCAAAATTCCCCGAAAAATCCGAAACACTCTCCCAAGAGGAAGAGGAAGAGGAAGAGGAAGAAAAACAAGAGACGGATGATAAAAGAAGGGAGGAATCGATAGATCGATCGATATCTATACTCTCCCACCGGTATTTAGTCCACCAGCTTATCTGATTCTGTGCGCTCTGGGACACTCACGGATCGCTTACGGAGCACGCACCAGCCGCTCTTCTCTCACGTGACGAGTACTAGTTCTTTCACCGGTGGTAGTGTACCAACAACTACTGTAATACTCCTCCAGATTTATCATCTATAGACTATGAGGGTAGAGCGTTGCCAAAAACAAAAGAGGGTTATAGAAAGAGAGTAGTATGCCTCCTAATGACTAGCTAATCCTATTATACTATAAGTATAATAATCCATTCCCATCCACTATCCATGCTGGATACTTATCTGATAAGAACCTTGAATTAAAGTATGAAGCTAAGGGCGACCTGACGGAGTAGATTAGATTAGTCATAACTTCAAAAGACCCTTCCGCTATTGCCATCGTGAGGTAAAACATGTGTCCCACAGATGACTTGACTGTATACAATCCAAAGCATCCATGACATGAGCACATCTGAAAGCCTTGGAACAGATGTTTTACTTGGGCTGTCTCCCAAATCAGCGGAACACGCATAACAAAACACATCACGAGTTCACGACAGATCTTGGCAAGTATGCAACTGATCAGCGAGCAGCTATGATGCTCAATTCGTTCTATGTCAGTGTACTATACCAAGTAAGCAGCGACAATCCTTCCCACCTGACAACTTACATATTTTGGGTCTCTTGACTTTTCTTAACACCAGTAAGTCCTCATTTGGTTCCCCTGATCTCAGCTTATTCTAAGAAGAATTCCAAAGTTCGCCCCCAACTGCTAACATAATGACCGACCCAAAAGCAACCATCCGAGGACCGTCTCAGCCCCCTCTCCGCTCCTGTACCATAGGACAGCTTTTAAGCCAACAAGCCACCACCTTCCCCGAGAGACACGCTATCGTGGCTTTCAGCACCGGCGTGAGGCGGGATTATGACCATCTCAATCTCCGAACCAGAGACATCGCCCGCGCCCTCGTGGCCGCTGGGATCTGCTATGGTGATAAGATTGCCATCCTCCTAGGGGACTGTGAGACCTACGTGGAGCTCTTCTTTGCTGCTGCTAGGATTGGAGCCATTGCCGTCCTGATCCAAGGGTCATACTCCGTAGTCGAGACTCTCAATGTTCTCCAGGCGAGTGGTCAGTGGTGTGCCTGGTTTTTCTCCCGCCCCCTGTGGTGGATTCTTTGGAACCTCCCCCGAACTGATGAGAAGTTTTCAGAAAGCTGTATGTTGTTCATCTCCGCCAGCCTCGGCAATGAAGCCTCGAGTGCATTCCTAGATCAATTTCAAGGCCTTGTCGGGAGTAGAACCCTAGGGCAGCGGGTTCCCCGGTTGAAGACTATCGTGCAGATTGACGATGATAGCCCGACACTGACCAGCATATTCACACCTTGGAGGACATTTCTCCAGCGGACCAGCCTCGTTACCCTATCACACCTTACCTGTCTCGAGGAAAAGGTTGCTAGTGATGCCGTTTGCGCGTTTTTGCTCACCAGCGGTACGACGGGGAGTCCCAAGATCGCAATGTTAACACACTCGTGAGTGGAATTTGCCACTGATCTATCCTGTTTCTTGAGGGGGTTAATCCTCTGAAAAATCGTCTTGCCACAAGAAACATCATCAACAACGCTTTTCTGACTGGGGATCGGATCCGCCTGGCTGCCAACGATCGGATCTGCTGCTGCTTCCCCCTGTTCCACTGTGCTGGGCTCATCTGCGGCATGATGGCCTGCCTTGTTCACGGGGCTTCACTGATCCTCCCCGCAGCCCGATTCAGTGCCAGCACCGCTCTGAAATGTCTCCGCGTGGAGCAGTGCACTGGTCTGCACGGAGTTCCAACCATGTTTAACGCAATCCTTCAGAAGGCACGCGCACAGACTGCCCCTCCTGGTCCCTCGCCCCATCTTCGAACCGGAATCATAGGCGGCTCCTCCCCGTCCGAGTCTCTCTGGACCGCACTCCAGCAGGAGTTTGGGCTCAAGGATCTCGCACAAGGTTTTGGTTAGTCGGATCTGTGGTCGCATTCTCGGATTACTTGTCATTCATGTTAAACACTTTTGTATAGGGATGACAGAAACCTCTGCCGCCGCGTTCCTGTCGCCACCGCGTATGGGAGAGAGTAGATCACTGCCAGGCCAGCTGCAGATTCTACCCCACACATCGGCCAAGGTGGTTGATGTCCAGGGAAAGGTCGTTGCTCGGGGCGAGCGAGGCGAGCTGTATGTCTCCGGCTATCTGTTGCTGAAAGGATACTTCAAGAACCGGGAGAGAGCCCACGACGCGATGGTCTGGGAGGATGGAGAGCTATGGTTTCGGACGGGAGATGAAGTGCTGATTGACACCTGCGGGAACTTGCAAGTAACGGGTCGAATCAAAGACATAATTATTCGAGGTACTTCAAGTGGAAAGGGCGGATGAAACGATCGAATGCTGACGGACGGCGCAGGTGGAGAAAACATCTATCCTCAGGAAATTGAGGGCCGCTTGGAGGAGCACAGGTCCATCGCGCAGGCCTGTGTGTTAGGAGTAGCCGATGACCACTACGGGCAGGTGGTTGCGGCCTTTCTACAACAATTACCCAGCACCGTCCGCCCCTCGGATGCAGAGTTGGTGGAATGGGTTCAAATGACCCTCAGCCCGGTAAAAGCCCCGGCTCGCATATTCTGGTTGGGGACCGACGGTCTGCCGGACACCTTTCCTCTCACTGGCAGCGGTAAGATCCGCAAAAATGTACTCCAGCAGCTAATTGAGTAGGAAGTCCTACGCTCATGTTGCCTCTTTCAATCGGTATCTTGTTTCTCTTGCTTGAGGTTCTTGGTATGTTTTACAGCGTTACGAAACAGGTGAACATCACTCAATCTTTTTTTTTTTTAAAAAAAAAAAAAAAAAAAAAAAATCGATTACTCTGCATTGAGAAGTTTATCTAGCCGTAAGGGATTTCATGAGAACACAGTATCGAAAGAAAAAGGGCGAGTAAAGAAAATAGAAAGATGAATGCGAGGCTGTCAAGTGTTTCGGTTCTCCCACCATCACTGATGCAGAGAGCTACACATTCTCAGTAAGGGGTACCAGTACCACTCTAGTATGGTCAAAGATAGTTCCTGGCCTAGGAGACTGGGGAGTCCCTAGAAGTGGCACTGTGGCTAGCAGTCACTCCCGGGTCTGTCCGCACTTAAGCTTCTAACTGTGCAACATGGCTCATGGTTCAGAAAAACAGTTGAATGACAGTGATTCCATACCATGACAGGACAACAGAAACATTAGAAAGGGAGTTATAGAATGCTCTATCTCTGCACTGTAACTCTGTAAGTCAAAAGTATACAAACAGTGAGGCCCCGGGGGTGGGTGATCGAACTGCCAAGACTTGTATTTAAGCTTCTTGATCCGCACGGACTATATTTCCGCACCCCTAGTCCCCTAGGTATACTTAAAAGGAAACCCAAACCAGACCATACCTTCCGGCCTTCCCCAGGGGTTCCCGGGTGAAGAGTAGGCAATAGGCAATAGGCAATAGGCAACAGGCATTCTCACTCACACTTACACCCCAAATTAAATTAGCTTTCCCCAGAGCCCCCGGCAGTCAATGAGCACACCAGTGTGTAACTCAGCTACGATCCTGAATCCTGAAATCTGAATATCAATAACCTCGGCTTATAGTCCTATACTACTATACTACTATAACGAGTAAATACTAAAAGCTTTCTACCGTCCCGTGGGCTCTGAGTCTGGTACATAAGAAACTTCCACGTGCTGCCAAATTGCCAATGTGTGCCAGTAGATTTCTCCGGGAATCCAGTTCAGTACCTAGTAGGTAACTAGATGATTGAGTTGGCGCTTTGGTCATTATGGTCATGGTATTATGGTATCATGGTATCTTTGTTCTTGTTCTACAGGTCTAGGGAACTGTGGGTTCATTGTGCTGATACTTATTATCAAGGCTAATTAATATAATTACACGGGGGGTTTATGACTTGGAGATTCAGACAAGAGCAGAGAAGAGTATCTCGTTCATCAACAAAATCTAATTACAAAATCCAAAATCCGGGGGTATATAGTCATGCAGGGAACGCGACGCCCGTTCCTTCGTACAGCTGCCTCATCGCGAAGCCTGATGATGAGAAACTCTCGACACGGATTAGGCCTTCTCCACCTGCTCCACCTGCTCCATGCTCGTGTTCTCGTCGCTGTGATCGCCAGCCTCCTTGTGGTTGTGGTTCAAGACGCTGGCACGGCGCATGGCGTGGTCCTCGACGTCGTCCAAAGGGCGCAGGAGCTCGCCCTTTTTGCCGTACATGTGCGGCTCCTCGCGGGCGACGCGCACCACCGAGAGGACGCTCTTGGTCTTGCGGAAAATCCTGTCCATCTCTTCGAGGGATCGTCGGGTGGTCTCGGGGTAGAAGAAGTACACGACAGGGAAGATAGCCGCATTACTATCATTCGTTAGCGGTTCAGCTCTCAGTAAAAAAAAAAAAAAAAAAAGGAGAAAAGGAAAATGGAAAACCTCACATGACAGCGAAAATGATGTAGGTCTGATATTTGATGTTCTCAAAGGCAACCGGGGTGATCATGACGACCATGAAGTTGAAGATCCAGTTGGACGAGGTGGCCAGCGCATTGGCCGGGGCACGGATCTTCAGAGGCACAATCTCCGCAGGGTACAGCCAGGTCATGCCCAGCCAGCCGATGGCAAAGAACGTGTTGAAGACAAAGAGGAAGACGGCGCAGGCGATATTGGCCTGGGGGTTGCCCATACTGGCGGTAATGGCCAGGATGACCATGGAAATCGACATACCCGCCGCACCGAACAGCATCAGAGAACGACGACCAAACTGCTCGATGGTGAAGACGGCGATCCAGGAAGCAATGAAGTATTCGGTTCCGTTGCAGGCAGCGATCAGTCGCGAATTGATCATCGTCATCCCCAGCTGCTGCTCGAGCACGACTGGAATGTAGTAGGTGATCAGATTGATGCCGCTGATCTGCTGGAACATCTGGTTGACGTAGGCAAGAAGGGTCCGGTGGAGGTGGCGGTCCTCGGTCATCGTGAACATGTCGCGGAATGAACCCTTGGCCATTTCCAGAACGGTGGCTTTGATGGCCGTAAATTCGGTCTCCACAAAGGTCTCGTCGGCGTCATCCCCCAGCAGCGCGGTTAGAACATTCTTAGCCTCATCCTCTCGGCCCTTGAGCACGAGCCAGCGAGGCGACTCGGGCAGGAACATGACAAAAGCCAGAATGATTGCCGCGAAGAAGATCTGGAAAGCCAAGGGAAACCGCCAGGCCACCTCGCTAGGGTCCGCAAACAGCAAACCAAAGTCGATCCAGTAACTGATGGTGATACCGCAGGTGATCATCGCACCCTCGATCATGACCAGTTGGCCACGGTGGTTGGACTTGCAGCACTCGGATTGCCAGGTGGGCACCGTCGACGTATTCATCCCGTTTCCTTGACAGCGTTAGTAGGGGGTCGTCAACCACTGACTACTGGTCGATTCAACTCACCGAACCCGGTGACCAGACGACCGATGATCAGCTGGGGAAGGTGGTAGGCGGTGCACTGCAGGATCGCTCCGACCACCATGATCAAGGACCCAAGAAAGATGGTCTTGCGCCGACCCAGCCAGTTGCCAACCCAGATGGTGGGAATAGAGCCAGCGAAACATCCCAGATTGTAGGCCGCAACAACGATACCTGAATGAAGGTGTTAGGTGCGAGGTGCTCACATGGAGTATCCAAGACACTCACCTTGGCGGGTGGACTGCGCGCTCCTCTGGGAGCTATCCAAGCTCTCAAAGTACTCGCCGTTCAGCGCGATAGTGGGGAAGTATTTGATGAAGGACTGTAATGTTAAAAGACCGCCGGTGACACCTTGATCATAACTTAAAATGGTCAGATAAAAGCGCTCGTTTCTCCGTCGATATGTGCGCCCTGAACTTACCCGAACAGCAAGAAATCCATACCAGCGATGACACCGATAGCAAGCTGGAGCTTGGAGCCCTGAAGGCCCAGGTACCGGTTATTCCCCATGTTGCACAGAGATACGTTGTCTGTCCGCGACCAGGAATTTTAGAAGAGAGACGACGTAAAAGGGAACTCAGGAAAATTTCCCGAACGGACTCATGAGATATGAGTAGAGGGCGGATTAAGGGAAAGAAAAGCTGAGATAGAGAATAAGAAATTGAAGAAAAGATCGGCGTTGGACAGAGACGCAGAAGAAAGGGGGGGGGGGGGACCTTATATAGAAGTACCATTCGATTATTCAGTACATTATATATTTTAACCAACTATTTTATCACGGACCATTGGGAGAAAACCCTACCGTAGCTTCATGACCAGGGTTATAATTTCCTGCTGGGTCCAAAAGGTCCAAAACAGCAATGAGCGGGAGAATGCATGTCAGGATGGTGCATGAGAGCAAATCAGCGACCCCAATGGAGGGAACCATCGATGATGAAGAAGGAAAAGATCTCTCCACACTGTCTCCGGATCGAGCGAGGCAATACGTTCCCCATTCTTTGATAAGTCAGTTCGCATCGTCTTCTCTAGGTCTTTGTGACATCGGGGTGTAGTGATTGGCCGTGGTTGCTGACACGGGGTACGGAGTAGTAGTAGGCTACGACGAGCCACGGCATGATCGGGGTATGTACTCTGTGGAGTATGGAGTATGGAGAGTATGGACTCATGCACTGTGTCTCCACTGTGAGCGGCTCAGTGCAACGACGGACAGGAAAATATGACGATGGTCGTAGTCGCACTCTCTTGGTATTTAGTCAGGACTAAGGATGCAGTAGTAGTTAGTGAACCAGGAGCCGAGTCTAACATTCAACCGGTTCTGTAAAGACACAATTGTGGCTTGATTGATCGGCGGGAGCTGACCAGGTTGGATATGGAGACTGGACGGAGTCGAGTGGTACAACCGTACAAGACCTACTGCCATCTCGAGTCTTTATTCCTGGGTTAGCGGCATAACTAGTAGTGCATTAGTTCGTGGGTGTCTGGTAGGCTAGATAGGCTCTTAGACTCTACCCCGGAGAGAAGGAGAGAAACAGTGCCCACATCAAATTCCCTTCATGATGCCGTCATCAGAGAAACGGGTTGACTGCAGACGTCCATGGCACTAGCCCGTTCTGGGTAACCCGAGGAGTACTCCAGAAGCGATGGAACACAGTATTGGAGAAGGAATATATCCCCAGTCTCGAATAAAAGGCACCGGGTGTAGTCAAAATCATGCCGTGTGACGTCTATCTTCGCATCGATAAATTGTTGAGCCATGCTTGTTTGTATGATGCTCGCGTGGTTGATCAACATCAACTTCCTCACTATCACTGACCTCCACGTGCTGACTCATCCGGGGGTGTGGGGGCTCCGGATTCCCTGATTTACAATGGATTCATTCATTCAATATTCTATCATTCTACACTCAACCAGCAACAGTTGACATTCAGATGCTTACATCCTGAGACTCACGATGGCCATGACTTCTATCTACTCTCTGTGCCCTGTACCATATAGGTCCTCATTCGAGTTCCGGAACATTATCGTGGCCTCACCAGTTGACTGGTTCTGAGAGATGGTGGGAGGACTAGAGAATCACAGTCATACCCATGATCCCATCAGACCAATAACCAAAGAGTGTAGTGGTAGAGGTAATCACCCCCTTCTGGCACATGATACCACTCCGCAAAATTTTCATCTCAACATTAAAATATATATCTTTACTCCTTGCATTTCATATCAAGTCCATCAATGTTATTAATTTGGTTAGATTACCTAGTAAATAAAAACATAAATATATATATTTAGATATACTGAAAGTCTGGATTAATATCTAATTTTTCTAACATGTTCTAATAGTGTTTTTTAGCTAGGTGAGAAGGCATCTATAGAGCCTTATCCACCTACTCTTTCTTAATCTATGTCTTATTATCCAGCATGAAAGTGAAGCTATTCACATGGTCTAGATTTACTAGATTTACTAGATTCACTGGCATAGTGAGCAGTGGGAGCCGCCGGGGGGTAGGAGCATATAAATATCTATCTAGATCCAGAGTTAAATAAGAAGAACTAGGCAGTGGATATAGTGCTAGCCAGCATGGAGTCTAAATATATAAATATCTCTCTAGATTAACCATAGATTAAGAGCCTCCTTCTGCTTTAAAGAGGTGCTTTTAGTTAATCTCTATAAATACTACTATCTCTCCCTCCCACTGAGAGAAGTAGTTAATAATATAGCTAGCTAATCACTATGGTGGAGATATCTATAATAGAGGCATCTATGATAGTAGCATCTATAGTAGAGCTAGCAGAGCTGGTGTTAAAGATAGGTAGGAAGGGTAGTTAGATAGTAGAGTAGGCAGGGAAGACTATAAAGTCTTTATTTTTAGTATATTTACTATAGAATTGTAAGTAGCCTAAATCTCTTACTTCTACTCTTTCTTCTTCTTCTTCTTCTGCTCCTACTCTAGTTTCTAGGCCTCTATAGTCTTTACTTTCTTATCTTTCTCTTTCTTCTTTAACTCCTAGGCCTCACAGGCCTTTAGGGCCTTATCTAGGCTGTAGATATAGCCTAGAGATAGCTTAAACTTCCCTTTAGAGTACTATGAGTATTAATTCTTTAAGATAATAATAATACTAAGTAGATTATAATAGCTATTCTGAAGAAGGATAACACTATTTAACTTACTAATAAGTAGGTGAGTAAGATACTTCTTATATTTTAGTAAGATAGTAGGTAATGCCTGCTATATCTACTAAAAATAGAAGAGGTATTCTTCTTCTAATATAGGGGTTTTAAAGCTAAGGGTAGAGGTAACTAACTCTAGAGATAGAGAAGTAATATCTATCTCTTCTAGAGCCTATTTTATATGCTTTATCACTATTTTTAGGTTAATTAGCTAGAGACCTAAGGTTCTCTAGCCTACAGAGATCTAGGTAGATATTATTAAAGCATTCTAGATAGTAAAGAGGCTATCTAAAAAGTCTTCCTTTATAATATTTACCTAGCTAATATATAGGCACTTCCTAACTTCTATTAAATAGGTATAAGATAGCAGGCTAAATATATATAGATCTAGCAGTTAAAGCAGATAAGATGTATGTAGTAGTATATAGATTAGGATAATCTAATTATCCTAATAGATCTATATAAATCTAAATAAAAGATAAGATTCATATCTATTAATTAGTAGTAGTTATAGTAGCTAATCTATCTTCTTCCCTATATATATCACCTAGCTTATATTCATCTAGGGAATAAAGATATATTAAAGCTATTTAATAATATGCTGCCTATTACTATATCCCTTTAAAGAAATACTAATCTATATATTAGGATCTATAAAATAAAATAGCTAGCCTATATAGATCTGCTTCTCTTTAAAGATAATATATAGTGAGAGATACTTCCTATTCATACTATAGTATCTTAGAATAATAGTCTATTCTTAATTATCTAAGCTAGTAGTATGACACTGCTATATATAGAGATAGCTTTAATATATAATCACCTTCTCTTTATAATATAGAATACCTATATAGAATCCCTTCTCATCCACATTCTAGATATCTTCATAGAAGATATAATATTTCTCTATTATATGCTTAAAGAGCTTAATAAAAGATAAAATAATCTAAGGCTATACCTAAAGTATATATTTCTTATCTAGAAAAGATTCCTATATCTACTTAAATTTATAATAGTATTTAAAGAATTTTATATATTAGTATATACTAACTAGCTTAAATTTAATGCCTAATTACTAATAATTCTACTTATATAGAAGATTTATAGTATCCCTAAGCATCTTATAGCTTAGAGGGAAGCTAGATTCTATCTAATATATAATCTAATTATAGAGAACCTCCTCTTAGATTTCATCTAGCTTCTGGAATTATTAAAAAGCCTTAGATTATAGCTGCTATATGCCTTTTACCTAGTAGTATAAGATATAGTAATTAATTTCATATATATAAGCTACTTTATAAATTAACTAAAATTCATATTAATCCATAGCCTTAATTACTTTCTCTAGATAAATAGCTAGGGGGGGTAGAAGAGGCAGCTCTCCCTTATTTTTACTATATTCTATCTCTAATTCTCCTATAAGTATTAATAATAGGGAAGAAAGTAGCAATAATATAAAAAGTAGGCTCCCTAGATTATATACCTATATTTCTGGAATCTCCCTTACCCATATAGGTAGCAAAGATGGTAGTGGAAGAGGGGGGGTAGTATATAGTAGGCTTATAAGATATAGTAGTATTATAGGCACATTAAATTAAATTTCTTCTGAATTTTTAGTAGTATCACTATTATTTTCTAGATATAAATATTAGCAGTGCTTTATTATATATAATTTACTACTTATGATCTATTTTAGATGTGTTTTCATGGAATAATTTAATGTGGAATGTGGACAGATCCATGGTTGAGATGAAAATTTTGCGGAGTGGTATCATGTGCCGGAAGGGGGTGATTACCTCTAGTGGGTGAATATTCCTACTCAAGTTAGTTCCTTAACCGAAGCCAAAGCCGAACGACGGGCCGCCGAGACCAACCGGTGCTTCGGCTCAGAAGTCAACAATCAACATTCAACTTTGAATTCAAGGCCGGTGGAAACAAGAGCTTTGTGGCTTTGATTACGGAAAGCAGTATTGCTTGATATCAACTGCTTCTTGATACTAGTATATTTCCTTCCATACTCCCAGTTCGGTACAGTGTGTCGTAGACTACAGAGAACCTACTACCTAATATACCTAATATACCTAATACGCCAACGGTCCACTTCCCCAGGCTATTCCTTTACTCCATAATCTCTCAGACTCCCCAGTGTTCAGTGACCGGCCCACAATGAACGCACCGATCCTGAGTCTGAGTCTGACATTGGACCATGCACCAATTCCATAGTCCATACCCACACGATCCAACCGACTGCAATCGTGCCCTCAACTCTCAGACCAACTAAACTAACGGACTGGGGAATTTAGCCTCGCTTCGCACGTCCCATCCATGACGCCCTCGAGGCTCAAAGCCAAAGCCTCGAACATGCAATCAGGGCAAATGGGATGTCAAAATGAACCATGCATTCTGCCGCGATGCCGCTCCGCTTCACCACCAGTGATTCTTTGGCCTTTTGCAGCCTCTAAAAATCACTCATTCGTTGATGTCGCATGGTATATATATATATATAGTTGACTGTGAAACCAGCCGGAATTGCCGTTTTTGGTAAGCCGAGCTGGTCGTACCACATCTTCGACTCGCTTTTCGTGTCAAATGTCTGTCACTGTCCCTGATTTGACAGTTGACACATGCACAAAACTGTTAGATATTATATGCTTAGATAGTATCTGTCTGGGTATAACTGACTATGAAGTGATTGAGCATCTCTAACACTCACACTTGAGCCGAATGAACTCCGTGCTCTTCCGAACTTCAAATGGTTGTTCTTTTCTTGGCAAGTCAAATGACGGCAATGGCTTAAATAAACAATATATACTCCCGATCTATATTCTATACACATCGCGGTTAAGTTCGACAGTACCTACTATTAGTAGTTCAATGTTCAATGTTCAATGTTCAGTATCAGATAACCCCCCACGCGACATTGATGCCGGGCATTGGTACTAACTCCATTATCAGATAGTAAGTAGTACTGGAGACCATTGCTGTGAGCTCTGACGGTCATGGGCTGTCTATTAAGGAACAAGGAGCAATCGATATATTGAGACAAGCCGCGCTAAGCCCTGGGGTTGAGTCGCACGTTCACTACATAGCATTCAGCATTTACTAGGTTGCATAGGCTCCAGTGATCCTGTCATTCTAGAAGGCGTCCCTTGCATTTTGCATCCGAGGCGCCTCACCGCTGGTCCCACGTGTCTATACTCGAGGCTATGGAGGGCGTATGTTGATCTCGATCTGATCATCATTCCGGGAGGGTATTCTCTCGATACGGCCAGTCAATTAATACGGCGATAGGTCAAAGCAAGTCAAGAAGATGTCCTACTGTGGAGCAGATGGAACAATTCGTAGATTCATTCTCATTCATGTCCCGAGTGAAACGGACCGAGAACGGCGTCGTCCGTCGACTATCTAGATTTCCTTTGGGATGTAGCAGCTAGACTGTCGACAGTCAACCGTGCCCTCTGGCTGTTATTAATCCCGGTTGATTCATTGTGAGATACCTGGGTGATAGTTCCTGGGCCTGCCCGGGAATGCTGAAACAGCCAGCAACGGTGTCTACCATCCACCACCGCCGGACGACCAGCCACCTGCTCCAGCATCTCCGCCCTTGGTGTCATTTTGGGGCTGCGCTTCGGTAACCCATCCACTATCGCCCGAAGCATTGTCCTGGTAGTTGTTGTTGCTCTGGCCGAGATCGTCGCTAGTGGCTTGGGGGCAACGCTTGATGGTGTGACCCACTAGAACATTAGAATTGCTAGGTTAGCCTCCCAATTGATAAACAGAGTAGCCGTTGGAAGACTCTTACTCTCGCCGCAGTTGTTACATTTGACCTTCGACCAGTCCTTCTTCTTGGTGCAATCGCGGCTGAAGTGTCCAACTTTTGCAGTATCACGTTAGCATCAAGTCCATCAAGGGCTCGGAGGCCATGCGCCAACATGTGAGTCAACATCCTAACAGATAGCTTACCTTCGTCACAGTTACGGCAAGTCACAGTCGAAACATCACGAGGTTTGTCGCAGTCTCTAGCTATGTGATCCTCAGATCTGATGTAGTTAGATACGTGATAGCACAGTCAAACCTTCAGGCACTCACCCGCAGTTGCGGCAGGTTCTCGGTGGAGGAGCCTGGGGACAATCCTTTGCAAAGTGACCGACTGACAAGTATATAAGTAACGCACAAGAGCGGCCATGGAAAGAGACTCACCCTCATTGCAACGCTTGCATTCCACGCCTTCAGCAGAGCGGGGATTAGGGCAGTCGGCTGCTTTATGATCGGGAGCCCTATCGCAGTCAATATCTCACTCACAGCTAGAAGAACAGCAAGCCATACCCGCAGTTGCGGCAAGCGTATCTATCACGACGAACCTCAGGGCAATCACGAGCACGATGCCCACTGGCGTTGCAGTTGACACATTTGACCTCGACGCGTTCGATCAGAGCACGCTCCTCCTTGCAGCCACGCGCAGTGTGGCCCATTTCTGTCATTATCAGCTTTATTCTTAACTGAAGGAGATATTTGACCTACCACCACAGTTGCTGCACTTCGGGATCTGTCTGTCGTATGGAAATCCGGCGTCTTCGAGACGTTCAAGGTTCTCCTCGGGATTGGCTGGCCAGCGCTCCCTAAGGTTTGCACGCTGTGCTTTGGGGCTGAAGTAAAAGGCAACAACGTATTTGCAGTTCAATCTGCCCTGGAGGTTGATAAGACTGATGCTGTCACCCACGGGTTTTTCCTACAGCGGAGACGTCGATCAGTATTCGAAAGAGCCTATTGATGGTAGAAGAGCTGACCTTACCATAGCGATGAGATAAATGTTGAAGTTCTCCGCGCGCATTTTCTTCTCAATGTCGACAAAGCTGGCCTGGGGAGCTGCCTTGGAGTAGATCTTGAGGCCCTGCAAGACTATCAGCTCTCAATCACAGATTGAAGAATATGCAGAAAGGGGGTTTATGTTCAGACTATCCCTCGTACCTCACGGAAATCCTCAAGATCTCTCTCATCACTAGCCTTCTTGAGGACAGCCCAGGCCTCTTCTGGAAGCTTGTCGGGCACATTGTTCAAATCAAACTTGCGGTTTTCGGTGCACTCGATAGTTCTATGACCTATCATTTGCTTATCAGCCACGTTTTGTTTCGGGGCGAGCATTACATACCTTCGCTCTGGCAGTTCTTACACACATCAGGAGGTCTATCAGGACACTCCGCAGCAGGATGTCCTTCCTTGTTGCAAATACGGCAAGAACCCTTGAAAACACGGGGCTTGGTGCACTCTGCCTTGGAATGGCTATGCAGAGTTAGACCAGCAATACGACGGCAGCGCGGAAATCACTTACCCTTCCTCACCACAGTTGAAGCAAGCCATGCCCTTGCGAGGCTCAGGACACTCACGCGCAAAGTGACTTTCATTTCCACAGCTGGGGCCGGTTAATTATGGCACGCTACTTGGGATCTGTGAGTGGAAGCAGGACACTTACTTGCGGCACTTGTTATCGTTTCCCTCTCCTCCTCCAGCGGCAGAGGGCTCGAATTGGTCACCACCGGCATTACCACCCCAGTTATTCTTGCCAACACCTCCCCCGGGGGCCCAGCCACTAGGGCTGACGTTCTCATCGGCAAAACCTGCTGTATGAGCCCGTGAGTTTCTTGTCCCCGACTCGAGTTGTCATAGTGCGTGCCCATGAGACTTCCCAGCACTAGCACACAACAGAGACCATGTGATACCAGGAAGAACTGCCAGAATCTCGGCTACTATAATTATAGACCAGAAATTATGGAATACACATACCGGCACCGTTGCTTTCACCCCAGCCGGTTGCCTCGCCGGAAGTCCAGCCAGGCATCTTGTATGTCGGTTGACGCTCGGAACTGTGGAGGGCAAAGACGTCAGAAAACAGTGTTCTTCAAACTTCGTACTGTGAGGCACCTCTCTCAAGGGAGTTTGATATGGTATGCAGATTGAAAAGGGAAAAAACCAAGGCGTAGCCTCTTGACACAAATTTTGTGCGAAGGACGTGTTTCTCAGAGATGGGGAGGCGATAGCGAACATGCTTCTTTTGATGCAGAGAGAGTAAAAAGGGCTTACCTGATACACGTCTTACTCAGAAGCAGAACAAATTCTCGAAAAGGGAAATGAGCAAGAAAGAAAGAAGGAGAGAGAGAAGGATGGACAGAGGCAAGAAAGGAAGAAGATGGACAGGTGAGTTCGAGGAGAGCAACAAACAAACAATGACACTAGAGCCCACGCAAGCCTCAGGCCGTTTGCTTCATAAAACCTCTGGTCTCTTCATTGATCGAGCACATGTTGCTACAAGAGTATATCAGAGGCAAATTCACAGATAGTAAGTGGCTATTGACCAAAAGGTTGCAGAACGGCTGTTGATATCTATAAGGCACTTTGATTATACAGCATGACTGGGGTAACAGAGCATAGAGATAAATGCACTTCTATAACATTCTGAAGGTGCTCTTTAATTTTTCCTAGAAAAGTACAAATACCTTATAGAATAAAACCCTGCCAATCCCCATCTATGAGTGAGCCATTTGCAAAGCACCAAATATTATATTTGATGTGCATGCTTCTTGAAACGCACATGAGACAGAGAGAGCAATAAGCAGAGATGACCACAGAGATGACCATCCACTGGAGTGAGGTAATGTACAAATTCAAGCCATTAGAATCCGACTCTCTGCCTCCTACTATGCGTCTGAAGCTTTGCGACATTCCACTTGCCGTGTCCGTGTTTTTGAGTCAAGTTGCGATGCAGCCAAACTAGCCACAAACTCAAGCACAAGCAGTCCCTGCTGCCTTGTGTGTATCTTCATAGATCTTCAGGCAACGACGGAGTTCAGCAAGGCTCTCGGTAAGCTGGATATTGTCCATGCAAGTTTTGCACGGTGGCTTCTTTGGTCCATCAGCATCACGACTCTCTCTCAATTGCTGCAAATCAGCCTCCAGTCCCTTGATCTGATTTGTCTGCTTCTCATGCTCTTCCTTTTGCTTCTGGACGCTGTCGCTCAGCTCCTTCACTTGCTTTTCCTGGTTGGTGATCTGGTTCTCCTTTTCTGCCAGCAAGTCTTTTAGTTGCTTGATCTCTTGTTGGAAGCTCACAGCTTCTGCTTTGTGCTGATCAGCACGGGCACGCTCTGAAGCATATTGCTTGACAGCCACACTGGCTCTCATCAGGAACATTGAGATAATATCATCTGGCATATCATTTTCACCGAATACAGGCAGAATAGAAGGGGCAAGGGCAGGCGGAGGGAGCATTTGCGGCTTTGGCGACGAGGATTTATGCACCGGATCTTGCGGTTGTGGGGTAGAGTCGCGGCTCAGTGAAGGTGATGCGCTTGGAGACTTTCGCGACGTCACTGGAGCTGTCTTAGACAGCTCATTCGGTCCCTGGGGTACGGTCATCATCTGGGAAGAGCGAGTACTCAGGCCAGCAGATTCTGTGACCGGAGCCCTGTTAGAACTCGAAACTATGCCTGAGGCACTGAGCTGGTTGGAAGGCCTGCTTCGAAGCCCGTGGGAAGTCCTCGGGCTAACCATACCAACCGTGTGGTCAATATCCCCTAATTCCCAATCGGTTTGATCACTTGTGCTACTTTCATCACCAGAGGAATGAGATTCCGAGCAATCATCCGTGTCATTTTGGCTGGTCTTGGCCTGTTTTTGAGGGCGCTTGCCCATGTCCTCTCCAGGGCCACGGCCGCGTTTAGGCACTCCGTTCATGCTCTTTGTGTTGGATCTATTGGGCTGGTAGATATATCAGCCTAGAAGCCGGGTATATAGATAGGTTAAATATACCTTTACATCGGCTTTCTTAGAACCGATGATCCTTGAGGACTTGAAGATATCAGTAGGGCATAATGTAAGAACGATGAGGAAGACGGGGTTGTCGCTTACGGAGTATTCTTTGCAGAGCGCAAGCGGGGTGCGATCCGGAAAATTTCTCTATAAAGATCGGTCAAACCACGAAGGCTACAGTCTGGACGAAGATGGTCTGCATACCGCCTGAATCTGTCTCCAGGTCAAATCAGGGAAAGCATTCTTGATATGAAGAAGCCGCTGTCGTTCCTGGGGTGTCCAGCGAATTCTGGAAATCTTCGGGCTCGGCATGGATAACCCAGGATGATGAATAAATGCTGAGAGTGAAAAGGACAGAGATGGTCTGAGAAAAGGCAGTCTGCGTGTGGTTTTTACAGTGTGGCTATACTACCTGTGTGATTTGTCGGCACTGGGAGTGTTTGCCCGGGGATTTACCCTCTTGATCTCCCTGGAAAAAGCAAAATGACAGGGGACATTCTCGTTTAGTAGGAATTGGCTCTCTCTGAGCTCGATGTTGGCAACCAACAAGAATTCGAATATGGTATTGGCTATCGAGAACGGGCAAGGCTGAAACCGAGGGATGTGGTATCATGGCACACTCGGGTATATGCAAAGTACTTTTTGCACCTGAGAGAAAATAGGAGACATGAGGATATGGAGTCAGAAGATTGTGTGGGAAGGGTACAGCTTGCCTTTCGCAGGAGGCAGTGTTAATGGCTGTGATATTTGAACTAAGAACATGTTTTAACAAAACGTCTTCACTGGAACTGGATGTCTGTTGCCTTTCCAGAACAATGAGAATCGACTGAGTTCAATAAAGATCTAGTCCATAATACAGAATCATAGAGCAGCAACCTGCTCAATGCATTATCAGTTAGAGCTCGAGGTCAAGCATACTGGTAGAAGACGACGCGTGTTACAAACCTCCATTTCACAGCTTGAACCTTCTCTATGCTCTTTGATATCAAGAC
This sequence comes from Aspergillus clavatus NRRL 1, assembly GCF_000002715.2. Classification (NCBI taxonomy): domain Eukaryota; kingdom Fungi; phylum Ascomycota; class Eurotiomycetes; order Eurotiales; family Aspergillaceae; genus Aspergillus; species Aspergillus clavatus. Next base: position 2,068,241 of record NW_001517099.1, on the reverse strand, counting down.
AGAAAGCGCTCAGGCGCACTCAGATGGAGCCCAAAAAGCAAGCATAAAGCCACTGTATGGAATGAGATACATTTCCATTTCAAGTCACCTGCATATGTCGCAGGAGAGAACTGCAGTAGCTTGCAGCTTAGCACGGGCACGTCCGAAGAACGAGTCATTTTGGCGACTCTTTGTTTACTCCAGAAATGCGGCGCAGTCACTTACTCCGTACAGCCAAAGAGGCATTGGTTGGCATCAGTTTAATTGTCGTTGCCTCGAGCCATAAAGTCCTTTCGAAAGAGCTACAAAGAGTAGAGAAATTTATTTGGGACTGTTATAAGCCAGGGTTAGCTGCATTATCTCTGGAGCTGAAGTGGATTGTTGTGATCACTGATCACTGCCATTTAATTTCACTTACTACTAGGTGGCACTGCGACAAAAAATACTAGCAAATACTAGCATATACTGGTGCCTAAATAGTGGGGATAGGCCAAACAGTTTAGGTAGATACCTAATGCCTTTTGTCAAGCTCAATACCTGACAAAAGCCCATACAACGTAGTTTATCAAATCTGTCATTACAAGGGACGTGGAAAAAGGACGGCAGGCACCGGTTATTTTGGCTGAGTGAATACGCAAGTCAATGACAATTGACTAATTGAGACGAACCAAGTTTTCTGTCTCATGCAATCTGATACTTGGAAGGTGCAGAAAGGCAGACAGACTCAGCACATAATCCGATTGTCATAGTCCTCTAAGATTGTCCATTTTCCAGGGAGGCCGTGGAATAAGTTCCTCGATGTACTACTGATAGATGGAATACTTAAATGCAATACTTGATTGTTATGCCTGGGCCATAAGAAGAAGGTAAGAGTGCCAGACACCAAAGGCCCTTGTTCTTGAACAGATCACATAAACTTAAATCATACATCCGTTGACTGATCACAATTTACTTAAAGAGTCTGCCCAGCAGACCTCCCGTAATATTGCTCACGATGCTTCCCCCAAACGCCCGGTTAGCAAACGTAGACGCTTGGCCGAAGCGATCGCATCGAGAGAAAGCAACCGTGTTGGTAATGGTCAAGATCAAGGCAATAGCTGAGGTTGAATTAGACCCTGCCCGGAGAAAAGTACGAGATGGCACTGCGAGAGAACAACTTACCAACCAAACTTAACCAAATGATTTTGCTCAATGTGACAATAGCCAACACAGCCAGCCCGATCCACAGCGCAGGCGTTATGTATAGACCGAGCCAGAAGAATCTCTTATCTGTAGCCGTGATGGTACGAGTGGTGGGGTCGGACGACTCAAATACCCAGTGCGAATCGCCGGTTGAAGTGTTGACTTCGTTCCACCAGCGCAGACCAACTAGGCGACGGCCGGCGATGTTCTTAAGATAGTAAAAGTCCGCGGAGAGGAGGAGGAGGGTCAAGATGAAGACAAGGACGCTGGGTATCATGTTAGCCGAAGATTAATCGCGGGGGGTGATTCTCATGGGTGACCATGAAGCTCATGCGCATCGCTCACATACAAATTCTTGATAAATAGAACTCCGAACAGATACATCAGGAGAGCACTGGAGCGGAATCCCAGAAAGCAAAGGAGTGTGATCGGATGGGCGCTGAGACGCCAGTTCAATTCCCCCTGCTGGGGCTGGAGGGGTTGGTCCATGATGAGGCTATAAGCAATTATCAAACACCTTCAAGACAGGAAAAGAGGAAGCAATAGAGCTATCTCCCCATTAAATGAGATCTGCAATTCGCAACTGCTGCGATGATAAGGTCGAGATGATGATGCTGCGTGTCTGGATTGTATACGTACACCAGGCGGTGGGGGACGGCATAATCGGCTCAACGGCGGAAAAAACAAAACATGCTTCAAGTCTCTATCACCAGAAGGAAAATTCTGTGTCCCTGCTCTGCTATAATTCTAAATGCAAATGGGAGCATGGGCTAATACCTCTCGCATACTCACAGTCCGATTTTGCATCAATGGTGGCTATTTCATTGAACAGTAGACCTAATCAGGGTCCCAAAGGTTCCACCCGGAAGAGATCAAATCCCAGAAGCCTTTATGCCAGTATGGGCCCGAACTCAACTCATGCTCCAGACCGAGGATAAAGACAACAGAGCCTGGCTCTTCAGGACAAGCTTTGTACCTGATTATCACCCGTGAGCAACTGTCGGCTACAAAATCATTCCTTGATATATACCCATCACAATATATCGCAGAAAATGGCGTCGAGAAATACCCTCCGCCGTGCCCTTCTCTACAGTACGTCAATGCCATCAAGCTCTCCCCGCATCCGGCCTCCAGCGTTCTCTTGGCGCATAATCATCTACTCCGTCCAACATACAGAAACAGCACCCTTCACTGACCACTTTATTGATAGTCCCCGGATCATCGCAACGCTTCATTGACAAATCCCGCTCCTTGACCGCAGATTGCGTCGCCTATGACCTCGAAGACAGCGTGACTCCGTACAAGAAAGCGGAAGCTCGCTCGCTAGTGCGGAGAGCGCTCGACCAGCCTGCTCCGTCTGGGATCCGCGAGCGCGCGGTCCGCATCAACTCTGTCGACAGCGGGCTAGCACTAGCGGATCTGACCGAAGTCGTATGTAGAGACACAGACACCGTCGCCCCCCTTGCACATAAACGCTAGGATACTAATAAACCCAACCAGCTCCAATCCCCCAATCTCAGCACCATTGTCATTCCCAAAGTCAATTCCGCCTCGGACCTCACCTTCGTCACGGACGTCATCACCCACACCATCTCGCAGAAGTCCCAGACACAGGATGGACACCCGCGGCCCCCCATCTCCCTCCTGGCGCTCGTCGAGTCCGCGAAATCCCTGACAAACCTCACCCAAATCTGCGCAGCGACACCCCTCCTCCAGGGCCTCATCTTCGCTGCAGAAGACTTCGCCCTCGATCTCAGTCTCACACGCACCCCGTCCCTGATGGAGTTCCTGTTCGCACGATCCGCCATCGTCACGGCCGCGCGGGCAGCAAACCTCCCGTCCACGATCGACTTGGTCTGTACGGCGTACAAGTCAACCAAAGGCGATGGCTCCCCGCCCGCCGTGCTTGAGGAAGAATGCCGCAGCGGAAAGCAGCTGGGTTTCAATGGGAAACAGTGTATCCATCCCTCGCAGGTGGAGACGGCACAGCGGATCTACGGGCCGGAAACGGACGAGGTTCAATGGGCGGTCCGGGTGGTGATCGCGGACGAGAAAGCCGCGCAGGCTGGCCGGGGCGCGTGGACTCTTGACGGGAAGATGATTGATATCCCCGTTGCGGAGAAGGCGCGCTCCATTGTGAAGAAGGCCGAGGCGTGCGGGTTCGATGTTCGGGAGTTGCGGGAGAAATGGCAACATCAGGAGCCTGAATAATCCCAATGCTCGTTTAAAGGGTGTGTGGTTATATCCTATTGAACTTGTGTTGAATCCCCGACAAGGCATGCGCTCTACGATTACCCTGAATGATATATATTCAGTAGAACTGGATGCAGTGATAGTTATGTAATGTCTTTGTATATACTCCTCACTGAAGCCGCACCAAAGTCATGCAGAATCAGGGCCATTTATGAAGAAATCCGGCCAGAGTGAAGAATAGGCTGGTAGTGGTATATACTCGATAGAGATGATCCGATGGGCATGACAATGAACAGGAGTGGAAGAATCCATCTAATCGTGCTTGTAGAAGTCCCTATGCGATTCATGCGTCGGCATTCCCTCCCTCTATGCCTAACAGGAAAGGTGCGAAATCTGCCGCGAGAACTAGTGAACTAGTGAGGATTGATTGAGACTCTTATTGCCGGCACCAGAGAAACAAAGGTTTTCAAGAGAAAGGTAAGGCTATTGATTGTTCGATTCTAAGTCTTCGCGTTTGAGCAACTGGATCTTTCCCATCGTCAAGACAGGCTGATTGTCATCGTCGGCCTTGTTCGCGTTCGCTTCTATGCTCTTGGCTAAGGCCTTATCATAGCTGGTGGGATCGATGCCTAGGATTCCGCCGACATATCCGCCCCTCTCTCCAGGCACGCTGAATTCGCGGAAGAGATATTTCCAGTCATTGAGCCAAGCTTTGACGGCTTTTCCGATCTTATCCTTGCCGTTCTTCGAATGGTGACCTGTCCCTGTAATCGCGTATATCACGCGGCGTCCCTCACGTGCATGTCGCAGGAGAATCTTCTCCAGATATTCAATTGCCTCTTCAGGATGCAGACCATGCAGGTCGACGTAGAGTTCTTCGGCAGTCTCATCCAAGCCGGCGGTAAGAAGGTGTTTGTTTCGCTCTTCATACAATTGGCGTGCTGCTTCACGGTGGCACTTGCGCATCGCTTCATTTTCTGCCTGGCCCCGGAGAGACAGTGCCTTTGCAGCCCTCGCATCATTGCGGTTCCAGGCTTGAGCGGCGCTGTAAGATTTGTTAGAACGTGATGTGTTCATCAAGTGTCAATATTCTTACCTCTGGAGGAATTTATTCCGCACAGTGCCGTGGCGAATGGCTTCTGTGCGGTATTTGATGTACTGCTGATTGGCGCGAGAACCGGTCTCAAGCCAAGGGATATTCTGCGGAGCGGGAATAGCTTGAGCGGCGGCGCTGTTCTCGCGACCTTTGCCTCCTTCTCTGCCATTCTTGGACAGAGACTTCCCTTTACCGGGAGCAGGAGACGGTGACATACGGACAACATCTGCCAAGGAAGTAGGCAGATTCTCTCGCGCAGAACTATTCTCGCGGTTGTTGCGCTTGCCCTGCTTTTTACCAGCGTTCTTCGCGCTGACTGCAGCAAGCGTGGGAAATGCGTCTGGGTCGTCGACGGAAAGGGCTGTCGGGTTAAGTTCACGGTGTTGATGCCGGCTGGTCGGCCGGGAGTGAGGACGAGATCCATAACCATTGCGTTTGCCTGGCGCCAGCTGCATTGACTGGGGAGACTTGTTCCCCATGAGACCAGACAAATGCGAGTACTTTCCGAGGTAATGATTCGTCCATTGGTCTCCGGAGCCGCCTCCGGTCTGTAATGGAGGGAAGGCTTCCGAAGTATTCTCTACGTTAAAAGCTGCACCAGTGATCGAAACCTGAGGATTGCCTTCTCCCATGCTGAGATTCGCGATCAATGCCGAGGGATCGTGAGAGAAAGGACACCCATCGCCCGCAAGACAATTGCCCATAACCCAATATCTGCACCACACGCAGTGGTTAGCTGAATTCCAATTGGTTTTCCTGACAAAATACCCATGGGGACTTACTTGCAGACGTGGCTGGTAAGATCGTGGCTGAAGCGACAATCTGCACGGAGGCATTGCCCCGTAGACAGCCAATATTTACACACGACAGGGCTCCGACTATGACCGGGAGAGGTGCCTGATTTTGACTGTTCCATGGTCATGGACTTTCCGACAATGACTCGGGAATCATCTGACTGATGAAAGGCCTCCCCATCATGATCCTGGGACAGAGCGGCAATAGTTGCGCCGAGATCATAGCTGTTCGCTTCTAAAGCAGCCTCGATGTCCTCGTTCGATCTCTTATCACCCAGGACAGTGCGCAGGATATCATGTGGACTCATGTCGGGGACAAATTCCGGAGCAGTGGCGCTGAGAGCCCCAGAGACGCTCAGCGCTCCCACAGAGGATGTGGTGCTGGCTGCATCGTCTGCAACAAGCCAATCCACATTGCTATCGTTGCCAAAGTCACCGTAGAAATCCGACACCTGGCTCTGGTCCGAAAATTCGTAAGCGTTGAGATTCGGCGAGTGGGGGATCGGCTGAGCAAGGGCCAATCTGGGAGAAGGGCGGGGAGAGGTAAAAGGCGATACGGTAGATGAGAGTGGTGCGCGAGGATATCCTCCCCGTGAGCTTTGGAGCCAAGAAGAGCCACCAGGGCTGGTACCTAGATTCGAAGGTGGAGATAGCGGTGTGGAGGAACGTGCCATCTGCCACGGAGCTGGCGAGGAGCGGCGGATCACCGTATGACGAGGAGGGGGAGGAGAGGAATCAGGTAAGGTTCGATTGCGATGTCGCCATAGAACGTCGAGGACCGCATTTTCCAATGATGCGCCGGTCAATGAGGTCTTCTCCCGCAGGAAGTCCTCGACCTTCTCGGCTTGTTCTTCTTCATCGAGAGTTTTATCCTGGAGGAGCTGAAGACAACTCTCGAGAAGATCGTCGGCGATCATTCTGAGGTTATATCTTACAGCGATAGACGACTTGGATAGGAGGGATGGGGGATGAAGCGATGAAACGTGGGTAGCACGGTTCAGATGTTTGGTGAGGGGTAACTGCCGTTCAGACGCTCGGGACGGCGATAAGACCCGAGTGGTAACTGGAACTCGAGTGCTAGTTTAGAGATGAGATTCCATTGTGCTCCGACGATGGCACGACAGCGTTGCTAATTACAATAGATTGGTTGTGGTCGTGTTGTCAGCTCAAGAAGGGGGTTTGTTGGCATGCGAAAGGGGGGACAGATTGCGAAACACTGAAGGAAGATCACATCGCAGACGTTAAAGGAAAGCACCCATCGAAGAGGATAAACGAGAGAAGCAAGCAGAAATGAACGATCAGAATTGAAGCAGCAACGCCCACAGGAAAGAAGAAAGACGAAAGACGAAAGACGAAAGACGAAAGACCAAAGACAAAAGATGATTGAGGACAAAGAAGGGGGAGTTGCAGTGTAGGTAGTGGATGGATGGGAAGTACCTTAAGGCAAGGTAAGGCAAGCTAGTTAGTTATGGAATTAGATAGGTCGACCGATCAATTCGATAGGATGGAGACTCGTGGTCGATCTGGCTGGCTGGATTTGACTCAGGCAGAGACATTGGTGGCCATAACACTGAGGCGCTCAGGCTGCCACACCCCGGTCACTCGCTCTGAGAGGAGAGTCTATCTAGACATCTTTGCGTGTTCCCAGAATAAATTGCGGAACTATACTAATAGTTTACGATAATCAATATTACTATTGTCTCGTAAATGTATTCGTGAGCTTGTCAATCCACAACTGCCAGTACACAACCAACTCCATAGTCAGTCGGAATGTATATTGAACGAGAGTGTGGGGAGATCTGGAACCTCAGGCCAAAAGGCACCAACTGGCTTGGCTGACAATAACAATAATACAAGAATCGGTCGATCAGCCGAGAAAAAGACATGCAATTATTACGATATCAATTTTCCCTTGTACTGCATGTAGCTGTATAACTCAGATGAATGCATGAAGGGGGAAAAAATAAAAAAAAAATAAAAAAAACGGAAAATAAATCAAAAGCCATGTAGAGTAAACCGGAAAGATATTGAAGCAAGCAATAATGCTGCCTTAGTCACAAGGGTTACTAGTAACTAGATAACTAGAGTACTAGCAGGTACAGTCAGCAACCCGCTGAACTCTCCAACCCCCAATGGAAAGGGACAACATCTTCCAAATGTTCAGAGAGGCATCGGCTCATTATGACGGCTCGTCTTGAGCTTTTAACTCAGTAGGGTAGCTATATTACCCTTAATACCTTTGGACAACCGGCAGGGGTGGTCCTACACGACCGTCATTTTGCTTCGCTCACTACTTTTGTCGCCTTTGTCGCCTTCTCCATCAGGTGCCCGAGGAACCCAAACGCCTGCTTTCGACGCAAACCGGTGCTTGATCTGTTCATTTGGGAGAACTGGTTCGCTAGTGGATAACCCTTTGCCAGATTGCGATAAATGAGATAGCAGCTACTTGACCCTAACAGGCTCTTCACTAACACGTCGACCTCTACCGCATTGAAGTCGCGACTTACCGGATAATCGTTGAATGTGAATTCCCGTCAAGATGCCTGCAGGCTACGCTTCAACAGCACGAGCCCTATCCCTTCCAATGTCACCTTCAGGAACGCCATCGCCAGCGGACGATGACATACAGTCGCCGCCATGGGGTCATCTGATCCCAAACAGACAGAATACGCCCAGTCCCTCAATACGGGAAGCAACTAGCTTTCGGGATCAGATCACTAGTCAAGCAACCAGGCTCCTATACCGGATGAAGAAAACTTGGCGAAGACTGAACTTTTGGCAGAGAGTTGGGGCCATCGGAGCGGTGATACTTGCCATTCTGTTGGGGCTGGGTTTCATGATCTTTACCGGACAGGTGTTCCTATGGCTCGAACCGGTCGCTGAGACATGGGAGCAGTCGAAGCTGGCATTTTTTGTCCTTTGGCTGTGTGTCTTCTTCGTCTCCTTCCCGCCATTGGTTGGCTGGTCCACCTTTGGCACAGTCGCGGGTTTCATTTTTGGCATATGGAAAGGGTAGGTTTTGCTCTCATCCGTATCCTTCTTTTTTCATCTCTGCAATTTTGTCACTTTTGAGACGGCCGTTAATCACTTTCTTAGCTGGCTCCTCTATGCCACTGCAACTGTGCTTGGATCAACATGCTCCTTCATCGTATCGCGAACAGTTCTATCGAAGTTTGTCAACCGCATGATGGAGCGCGACAAGAGATTTGCTGCTCTTGCCCTAACGCTCAAGTACGACGGGCTCAAGTTGCTATGCATGATTCGCCTGTGCCCTTTACCATACTCCGTCTGCAATGGCGCTGTCTCGACATTTCCTACTGTCCATCCGTTGATGTATGGATTGGCTACCGCTATTATCACACCTAAGCTGCTTGTTCCAGCCTTTATTGGGAGCAGGATCAGGATTCTCTCTGAACAAAAAGGGGAAATGAGTGCTGGGTCAAAAGCGGTGAATATCTGTAGTATTGTTCTTACCATTTCGATTGGTGTTTTTACAGGCTGGTATATATACAAAAGGTAAGCTTCTTCTTTCTCTATCGTTGTATCGCTTTTGCCCGTTCGAAGAATGCTAATGGGCATATTCACCCAAGAACGCTGGCACGAGCCAAAGAACTAGAAGCCAAGGAGAGGGCCGATATTCGAAGATCCTTACAAGCCGACCATGCTGCTCACCGTCCTCATGGTTCTTTCTCTGAAGACCCAGACGTCAACACAGCGGCTAGCATACTTGCTCGTGATGAGGAGGAAAGAATTGGATTCAACGACTTTGATGATGACAATGTTGACCTAGTGATCGACGACGAGAGCGGCAGTGACAATTCTTCTGGTCAAACGAGGAAGCATTTACAGGGTTCGTATAGAGATGAATTTACCGACAACGATTCAGACGTCTTCCGGGATGGTGATGGAGCAGATAGTGAGACATACCATCTACATACGCATGTACGTCCGAATTAAAAGTCATTCGCTACTCATGTTATCCATGGGTTATACATTCACGAATGATGTACCTATCCCACGATGTATATACACCGCTCCCATAGATCTGTCTATACCAAGGCATCACTGGCTGTTATCTCAACGATCATGTAGTATTACCGATTTATTCGTAACTTGGCTCGAGATCTTCCATCGTGTTTGGTTCAAGGTGGTGGACCAGAGACGATATTGGATGAAGGCTTGCTTGCGAGAAGGCCAGAGGAGATTCGAACTCGTTTTTTTGATCCTCTTCCGAAAAGAGGCTATCGGAATTGAAGATCGTAGCCAATCTGTCCTCCCTCTTGTAACGTATTGATCGGTGCTGCATCTGTAGATTGAGAATAAAGGTTGGTGAAGTTGAACTGTTGACAAGAACCAAGCCAAAGTGCAGAATGTGGCTTTCCATCTTCGGACTGAGAAATACGCTGAGTTTGGCCGAAGTTCCCGTCTGTACCATCGAGTCTTCTCAAATTCGAGATGCATATTTTCAACGAGAGATATCCACTGACATCGCAAAGGGTTTGAATATTTTCCAATCACTCGTCTACTGGCGGCATCAAAATTTAATAAACCTAAGAACCCAACGGGTCGAAGCGAGAGACGTGCGTTGACGGATGACCTAAGGACATATCTCGCTTTTCTTTTCGCCTACAAGTAGTCTCACATTGGTCCACCCAGGTAAGGCGAGTCCCATGCCTATGTCCCTTTCAGAGTTCAGAGACTAGTCATTTCTGCTGGGGAACTCTCTAGTGGGCGATTAGTAGATCTAACAGCTGTTTAGGAATATCATACATCGCATTATCCAAGAACCCCTTCCCTCCCAATCCAACGGCCTCGTCTGAGTGGACCCACCATGGAGGGAAATCTCGAGATCTGATATCGCCAAAATCTTCTCCGAAGGGAAGGGGTACTGAGTTGCTGATGCCCATCGGTTCATAATAGGTGATCTATGTGTTGATTCGGTGGATCGCAGCCTGTTCTGGTCAATACTTAATATCACGCGTCATCGTCAAGGATCTACCATACTCCCACGCCCTTGTTAGCGAGAATGGAGACCGCTGGATCTATAGGGATGCAGGACTTGAACAGTCTGTCCTATGAGATGTCGCAGTTCGATCGGTACTTTTCTCAAGCAACTTCTTATGGCAATGGCGATGTACACTTGCCGCTTGCAGCGCTGCAAGATCAGCCGCTATCGAGTCTTGATCAGCAATCTCAGCCCCCTGCAAAACGGCCTCGGAACTCGCCTTTGAGCAATTCCTTGGATGAACCAATCACCGTGGCCAATGACTCTGATGCACATGGGGGTCTTGAGATGATAGATAGTACTACTAATGGTGTAGCGAACTGTGATACTCAGATCGCGGATTTCTTGTCTCATGGTCTCAATGGACATACAAGTCAGAATATCTCTAGCGGCTCGGGAACGTCAGCTTCATTTGTTTCTGCCTCTAGTCAGAGCAATTCAACCCCGGCGTCTACTGTCAACGATGCGCCTTCCTCGTCTTTTATTAGCACAGACATCAAGGCGGCAGTCGACACTACAGACTACGGGAGATATCGACCAAGATCATCCATTCCTTCGAGGCTCTCAGCCGCCGTCTATGCCCATCAGTGCGTTACAGCAGCGTATGCATGCAGGCTTAATCCATATGCTCTCCACAAGAAGGAGCAGGAAGCCCTACAAGATCACATGTGCCATCTTCACGTCACTGTCTATCTGAATATTCGGAACGGCATACTCCGGCTTTGGACTCGGAACCCAATGGTCAGTGTAACCAAGGAGGAAGCTCTTGGGTGCGCAAAGGACTATCGTTGGATGGGCTTGGCATCGTTTGCATTTGAATGGCTTGTGCGAAATGGGTATATTAATTTCGGCTGCGTTGAGGTTCCGCCGGCTGTAGTATTTCCCAAAAAAGGGCGACGGAAGGATGGTCCTGTCATCGTTGTGATCGGAGCCGGGATGGCAGGTCTTGGTTGCGCCAGACAGTTGGAGGGTCTCTTCAGCCAGTACCACGATCCTTTGATATCGCCGCGGGTTGTTGTACTGGAAGGAAGACGAAGAATCGGTGGTCGTATCTATTCACATCCCTTACAAAGTCTTCGATCGTCTAAATTTGCACCGGGATTTGTTCCCAAGGCTGAGATGGGTGCTCAGATTATTGTCGGTTTCGATCGTGGGAATCCCTTAGACCAGATTATTCGCGGGCAATTAGCGCTGCCGTATCATCTACTACGAGATATCTCGACCATCTATGATATCGACGGCTCTCCTGTCGATGAAGTCCGGGATGCCATGGACGAGCGGCTGTATAACGATATTCTAGACCGCTCAGGACTTTACCGGCACAAATCTGTCATGGCAGCCACTGCCGAAGGTGATAGGGGACTTATTGACTCTGGTCGTGACCTGACAATGAGCGACGGTCTCACAGTGAGACAGTACGAGGAGGCACGTGCAGCAGGTACTGTTGGGCTCTTGTTTCCCACCAAAAAGGTTCGGCGAGGTGTAAGCCATAAGACTGCAGACATCAAAACGACTGTGCCTGCTGTGGCGGATATTGGTCCGACAGATGAACAACCGGCAGCGTTGGCCTGCCGGGCCATGGGATGGAAGTTGAGGGATGGTGTCTCTCTGAACGAGTCGCTAGATCTGGGTCCTATCGCGAGAGCTTCAGATTTGCAAACGCTGGGTGCCGTAATGGACGAGGGAGTCAAACAGTATCAGCATATGCTTCCTCTGACGCCTAAGGATCTGCGGTTGATCAATTGGCACTTTGCTAACCTGGAGTACGCGAACGCGGCTAATATTGGCAAGCTCAGCCTTTCCGGTTGGGACCAAGATATGGGCAATGAATTCGAAGGCGAGCACTCTCAAGTAATTGGCGGATATCAACAAGTTCCTTATGGGCTGTGGTCGCTACCGACAAAACTCGATGTGCGAACGAACAAAACCGTGACCAAGATCTCCTACGATCCCACGGGGTCTGGAAAACGGAAGACAGTGGTTCACTGCGAGGACGGTGAATCATTTGTTGCGGACAAAGTGGTCTTTACGGGATCTCTTGGTATTCTCAAGTATCAGTCAATTCAGTTCTCACCTGCCTTGCCTGACTGGAAGTCGGGGGCCATTGAGAGGCTTGGTTTCGGAGTCATGAACAAAGTGATACTAGTGTTTGAGGAACCCTTCTGGGATACAGAAAGAGATATGTTTGGGCTTCTACGTGAACCCAGGAATCGGGAAAGTCTAGTCCAGGAGGATTATGCAGCCAACCGGGGCCGGTTCTATCTTTTCTGGAACTGCATGAAAACAACCGGCCTTCCAGTCCTGATCGCACTGATGGCCGGTGACGCAGCTCATCAGGCGGAATGTACACCCGATGCCGTGATTGTCGCCGAAGTGACCAGCCAACTGCGCAATGTCTTCAAACACGTGGCTGTGCCCGATCCGCTGGAGACCATCATCACGCGATGGGGTTCGGATCGATTCACCCGGGGGACCTACTCTTACGTGGCTGCGCAGGCGCTGCCGGGTGACTACGATCTGATGGCGAAGCCCATTGGCAATCTACACTTTGCAGGCGAGGCCACCTGCGGCACGCATCCGGCCACTGTTCACGGCGCCTACCTGTCGGGCCTCCGAGCTGCATCAGAAATCATCGATAGTGTCCTCGGTCCTCTCGAGCTGCCGAATCCGTTGGTGCCTGAAAAGGGCAAGACCGCCGAGCTAGGCACACCCGTGGCTGCAGGCCAGAAAAGAAAAGGGCCATCTCTATCCACAGCACCTCTCGCCTTCGCGTCTGCCCCCACCGGCTCGTCCGCCTCCGCACCCGCTTCCGGCGACGCGCCCCTCCGCGAAGCCTACGAACAAGCCATGTGGGCCGCGATCCACGCCGAACTGGGGGCCCCCGAGCCACGACCGGCGCGGACAGGCCTGAACCCCTTCCTCCTCTACCAGAAGGACTACTGGGGCAAAGCGCGGCAGCAGTGCGACGAGGCGCGGCAGGCCGCGACAAGGAACCCGAGCGCCAAGGCCGCGCGCGACGAGATCCGGCAGGCGCTGGGCCTGATGTGGCGGCAGGCAAGCGAGGAGGAGAAACGGCCGTACATCGAGCAGACGGAGGCCAACCGGCAGACGAACACGGCGATCTGGGACCGGTGGAAGCAGAGCATGAAGGAGTGGGAGCGGAGATCGTACGAGGTCAAGGACCGGTGGTGTGCGGCGCACCCGTTCGAGACTTGGCAGCCGCCCGCGAAGAGATGATGTACCCTGCAGGGCTACAAGGTGCATGCATATCAGCTCCGCGGAGACCGAAGGACAAAAAAACCGGGGGGGGTTCGCAAAGCCGACGGGAGGATTGGTGGTATAACCGTATATGTCCTTCTTGCTTACGGGTGTACGGAGTATTAGTATTCAGTATTGATTGAGTATTTGCTATGGAATAAATCCCGAGCGTTAGCTAGGTAATACGGATATGATATTCGACAGGGGTAGGTCTAGATACCGCAAAACATAGATCAATCGACAGAATGAATAGAAAGATATTGGATGCAATTCACAAGGTTCAACCGTAAGATGAATGAAAAATGAAATCTTTTGTTCTATTCTATGCATCTCCAGGTAGATTCCCTGATCAATCAATTCTCAACCTTTATCTCTAAGGGTTGGATTGGAGTTCCGTGCGAGCAAGTGAACCCATAACTAAGAAAGATTTTTGGGAGCAAAAAAAAAAAAATAAAATAAAATAAAAAAACAAAAGAAAAAGAAAAAGAAAAAAAAGAAACAAAAAACGAACGCTGAAAGTCTAAGGGCATGAGGATATCATTATCTAGGGGAGATATGATGTGTGGATGACATGACGAGGCGATGGGAGGTGGAAGGTTCAGGGGTGTCGATGTGATCTATCGCTCGATGGGGGCGGGGATGGTAGTAAAGAGTATGTTTAGAGCAGAGGGTTGGACTTGTACTCGGGGACGGCGCCATTGGGGTCTTTCTTGACCTCCCCATCGACTTCCTGGGCGGCGGGCTGGACGGTGGAGCGGTCGCCGGTCTTGGAGACGACGGCCTCCTCCTCGGGACCTTCGGACTCCGCAATGAACTTCTCGGCCTCAAGAGCGGCGATACAGCCGGATCCTGTAACCATAAGATAGATGGTTAGTTTAAAGGCGGATATTGGAGCGAGGGAGAATGGAAGGAAAACAAACCTGCACTGGTGATGGCCTGGCGGTAGCGCTTGTCCTGGACGTCACCGCAGGCAAAGACACCCTCGCGGCTGGTGTAGCTGGTTCCAGGCTTGGTGATGATGTATCCGTCCTCATCGAGGTCGATCTGGCCCTTGATTAGGGCGGTGGCGGGATCATGGCCAACGGCGTAGAAGAGCCCGTTGGCGTCGACGACCTCCTCGTCGCCAGTGACGGTATTCTTGACCTTGAGGTGGGTCATGAGACCGTTGGGCTTCTTCTCGCCCAGGACCTCGGTCGCGACGGTGTTGAAGCGCACGGTTACCTTGGGGTGGGCGAGCAGACGGTTGGCCATGGCCTTGCTGGCGCGGAGCTTGTCGCGGCGGACGAGTACGGTGACGCTGCTGCCGTACTTGGCGAGGAACATGGCCTCCTCGGCGGCCGAGTCACCTCCACCGATGACGTACAGGGGCTTGTTGCGGAAGATGGGCACGGCGCCGTCGCAGACGGCACAAGCGCTGATGCCGTTCTGCCAGTAGGTCTCCTCGCCGGGCAGGTTGAGACGGCGAGCATTGGCGCCCGTGGCGATGATAACGGCGTCGGCGGTGCATGCGGGACCCTGCTCGGGTCCATCGTTCCACTCCGTCCACAGCTTGAAGGGTTTCGAGGACAAATCAATTCGCGAGATGGTCTCGGTGATCACCTCGGTGCCGAACCGAATGGACTGCTTGCGCATGTTCTCCATGAGCTCTGCGCCGCCAATGCCATCGGGAAAACCGGGGAAGTTCTCGATGTCGGTGGTGGTGGTGAGCTGACCGCCAGCAGCGGTGCCGTTAGCCAGCATACCCTCATAGAGAGTCGGCTTGAGCTCTGCTCGCGAGAGGTAGATAGCGGCAGTGTGAGCAGCGGGGCCGGAGCCAATGACTGGGAAAGAGGGGGTCGATGTTAGAAGCTGTGCAATAACACATCTAGAAGGGCGGCTCGACGGATATTCAACATACTAACTACTTTTGCGTGCGCCATTCTGGAAGTAGAGGTCGAATTGACGCGCAACGGCGTCGAGAAGGAATTGGATAGGACGGAGGTGGGCGGGGAGGACTTTTGGTGGAGCGACGACGCAGCAGCAGCAGTCAATCCAAGCGACGATCGGAGAGAGGCAAAGGAAAATCGGCGAAAGGCGGAGGAGAACACTTTGACGGTTGTTGGAGGGAGATTGGGAGAGAAAGGAAGATTGGAGGGGAGGGGGGCAGAGGGGAGGATTTAACCACTGGTTGTGTATGGAGGCGTGCACTGTAATTGGAGGCGTAGAAACGAAAGATGGCGAAAGACGAAGAAGAGGGGGCCACAGCAGCTACTTGACGAGAGTTACGAGTGATGTGGGGATGGGTGGAAATTGATTGATAATGAGCAGTTGAGCACAGAGCCAGCTAGAAGATCGATCTCGAAGCGAGCACGAAGACTTTCGTTCTTCTGCTGCTAAATCCCATCCAGAGCGGCCATTCTGAGAAATCATCTCCCCGGGCGAGACCCGGTCACGTGAGACTGCTTAGAAAGCGCGCTGGCCGAGACCTCCAGCTTAGTATTATTCCATTGACACCATCATCACTCTGCTTGGTGTGCTATGCTTGGAGTAATAATAATAATAATAATAATAATAATAATAATAATAATAATAATAATAATAATAATAATAATAATAATAATAATAATCATCAGATAATGATGATAATGATGATGCTGATGCTGAGCAGGGCATCATTCCAATAATGACCTGGATCGAGTTGTCTACGATCTATCTACTACTGACTGCTCAGGATCTGATCGGGTTTCCGATTTCGGACACGGTTGACCACGCCTTACCTCAGCTGACTCATCCGCCAACTGGCCTTGCTGCTGAAGCTATACCAACAGAGCTGACCGTGAAACTCCTCTGCCTGTCACAAATAATGTAGATAATATCGCCATTATATCGATCAATAGAACAAGTCAGGGTATGCATGCAGCGAGCATTATGGACAGAACAAATAACCAAGCGAAGAACACAGAAACCATGAAGTCATCAAGCATCAGTCGTCAATATCATCGAAATCGTCAAACATCATCCTAGCCGCCCAAACCACTTCTTCTTTGGTTTGATCCCTTCTTCAGACCCATTGCTGATGGCTCCCGGTGCCGGTGTCTGACCCATAGCCCCCATGGACTGTGGCATTCTGGGATCAGGTTCGTCAGGGTCGCTCTCCGTATATTCGTCATAGTCACCGCCGGAGTAATCCGTGTCTTCCGCATCACGGGCGGCATCATCAGCATTGCTGGGCTCTTTCTTGCGCTTCACGCTGAGCCATCTCTTCCATCCCTTGGCCACTGGGGTGGCGGGGGGTTCATACTCCGTCCCGTCGTATCGCAACATAGGCACCAGAAGCTTGTATGGGGTTGTGATGCCGGATGGGTCCTGCGGGTTGAGCTCGAGATTGAGTGTGATAGCCAGCCCTCCTTCCAGGTTAATGTAGGAGCCCACTCCATCATCGCCCTTCTTCGCAGCCTTCTTGGCCGCCTTCTGGCTCAGGTTCGTGGGTCGCCGGTGGAAGGGTCCTGGCCGGAAGTCTGCTGGTGCGGGCGGGAAGTAGTTGTTCCCAGCTTCGGTTGTTGGGAAAGGTCCATCCATGCTCATGTGACGACCCGGGGCGCCATCCAGGTTGAATTCTTTGGTTGGAGGCGGCCCTCGCAGCGAGAGTCGTCTCAGCAAGCCACCCTGGGGTCTATCACCCCGCCCAAGGGACAGTGTCCTCTGCAACTTACGCGGACGAGGCTCTTCCATCGGGACTGGGGCCTGTTCCAATTCTGGTGTATCTGGAGGCGTCGAGCCTAGCTACCGTTAGGGGGCTCACACTCCTTGCAAGGCAGAAATGCAACTCACCTGGTTGAAATTCACGGATGGCGCACCAGTTTCGACGTGGAAGCAGACGCTTGTTGTTGCGTGGCTTACTGTTGACATCCTGGGTGAAGATGGGAATCATGTCTTCATCTGTATTCGTATCCACATGGTGCACGTGGTTGCGCTTGTTCAGCATATCTGAGACCATTTCTGTCTCAGGCATGTCCGCGATAGCAGAAGAAATGACATTAGGCATGTACCGGTAGTCCTTGTCTTTCGGCACGTTCAATTTCGCGTTCGAGTAGAATTGTCCGATTGCCGCCAAGTGGACATCGCCACTAAAGTCTTGTGTTAAAAGAATTCATCCACGGCCGTGGAGTCTATCTCACCTCAAAATCGTGACCCGAACCGACTTCTCCGCGGCAAGGTCTTGAAGGTCCTCAATCAAGTATGTGCGTTCGGATTTGTGGTGTTTCGCCGTCCAGTGATCGTCAAAGATCTCGACCTTGCCGCCGTTCTTGTTCACCAGGCCTCCGAAAAGCCCGGCCTTTCCAAGCGATTTGCGACTGTTAATGATGTTCTTAAGCATGGCCTGCATAGAGATTTAGAATGATGTTTTCGAGTCGCAGTCAGGCGGGACATACCATTCTTGGATACGCAATGGGGACACTCGACAACACAATCAAGTGTTTTGTCTCGCCTCGAACGATCTCACGATGACATCTGTCCCAGATCATATCGCATGTCTGTTCGCTTAGAACCTCATCACTCTGAAGGATAGTCAGCCTCAACTCTCCTCAGCCTGCCAAATCCTTCTTACCAATCGTTCCGTCCTGCAGTCCAATCCGAGAAAAGCCACTTCTTTACCCAGGGACATGAATACATGCCGACTCTGATAGTTGATATAGGGCCCTGGCTGTGCCCCAAGGAGCCAACTAGGCTCATCCGCCTCTGTTTCTTCGGGAACGCTGTGGTGCTGGAAGAGGAGGTAATATTTGAATGCTATTCTTCCCAGTCCCGACATCACCGGAGCACCCATGAACTCATCCGGATACGATCCATATCCTTCGATGATCTCGTGGTCGTTCCACATGTTGACCATCGGAATCTGCGAATTGGCCAGAGAAAAAAGGCCCTGGGAGAACCATGCTGAGTAATTCTCGAGATAGAAGCTTTCTATTTCCGCTCGAAACTCAGGATCAAATGCTGTGTCGTATTTTTCGCTGAGGCCCTTGATCCTCATCCATTCCTGGAAATGCGGCGAATCGAACATGACCCGATCATTGAAGATCTGGTCACCGCCACCGATCATGACGTGGAATGGGCGAGTCTGGTGCTCGTTCAACACATCCCGCCAGAGCGGGTCGGGGCCGCAGAACATGTTGGAGTCGACTCCGAGGCTGAAACCATTGCAGGTGTGGAACATGATGTTCATAGACTGCCCTCGGGCAGGCACCCAGAATCCCAGTGCGGGCCCGTGGTTTAGCCGGTATGCGATACGCTGTTGCGTCGGTCCCAATTCGATCTCAATCGCGAATCTCCAGAATGTGACGTCGCGAGCTGGATCAGCGTACAAGCGGGCTCCAACCACTTCTTTGAACGCCCCAGCTGTCTCTCCGTCCACCGAGTGGAGTCTGTTGGCGGGGATCGGTTGCTTGATGCCTTCGCTGCTGTAGTCCACCATACTGGCAGACAGCTCGTAGATCCCATCGTCGTTCTCCACGAAAGACAGATCCAGCCCTTCCTCAGTATGATCTACTGGCTTGACGTAGAGTGGCCTGCCATCTCTACCCAGTTTCATGAGACCAGCCGTAGGGTCGATATATTCAGGTGCAAGCTCAGCGCCACTAACTGTGACTGGTGGTGGTGGTAGGAGGTCCATTGGCTGCGAAAACAGCTTTAAGGAAGGAGGTGAGTCGTAAGAAGAGCGCGAGTCTCTGGTGACGATCAAAATACTGCCTCTCCAAGTCTCCTTGTCAAATGGGCCATTTGGCCCGTCGATGCTGACTCGCTTCAATCCAGTGTATCGGAGGAGCGGGCCGCACTTCAGAAAGAGAGGAGGCTGGAAGCTCTTATTCTCTGGTTCCCCATTTTGTCAGTTAAACAATACAATCGTGATGAAGCTGGATCGACTGAATAAAGAGGTTCATTCGCAGGATAAAACTTTTTACTTAGGTCATGCTTACCTGTCAACTTCTGGGCTGGCTTCTGATAGTTACTCGGCAAAGCTCTGCTCTTCCTGCGATTACTGCCACCACCCTCCCACCAAGCCTTACTTTTCTCGGTATCCAGATGCTGGAAGTCAAAGTCTGATGCCCCCAGCCGGGCTACCGGCGCATTTTTCCATTCTGATAGCGGCGGGGGTGTAGGTGGTGGGACATTGAAGGAAACAGTGTTTTTCTTAGGCTTCATTTGTGCGTTCAACTCGTCCTGGATGGGTTCCACCGGCGTATCAGCAGGACCGTTAGAAGTCCCTGCATGATTTCGATCCTGTTGAGCATTCATTCCTGAGGAGAAGGCGATGTTTCTCTCAGGGGCTCGCTGTGAGGATTGGCTCTGCTGAATCTGAGATTCAGGATAGGCCTGTCGCGGTAGAATCCGGACTTGCTGTGGTATGGGGTGATTCTGTTGGGGAGGTCTAGGTGTTTGAATAGCCTCGGGGGTGGTACGGGTGTGTATCTCCTTCTCTCGTGGTAATTCAGGATTTCTAGCAGCTCCATCGGCATAACCCCCAGGTCTTTGGTTAACCGACACAGATCGTCTGGGGACGCTGCCCTGACTCACAACAGGCATTGGGGACTTTAGACTGCTGTGTGGCGAGTTCTCCGTCATGTAAATGGGTTGAGAGGGTGGGCCCCGGTTTTGAATCGCTTGCTTAGGCTGGCCAGGAGCTCTTTGCTCGCGGGGAATGGACATTTCATGCCTATCCGGGACTGTGCCGCGACTGATAGCCGGGTTTACCTGTCGGGATGCTGTGTCCGGCTGAAGCTGTCTAGCGTCTCGCTCAGAAGTGGATTTTTGACGTGTGGCATTCGATTGTGAACCGGTGTTAGAGGGTCTATCCGGCGGTCGTGCCGCTGATGCATCCCGGGTTTCTGCTTCCCTCTGTTGACGTGCCAGGCGCTCCTTGACTCTTCGCTCGGCTTCCAGCACGCGTGCTCTCTTCTCCTCTTTACTGATTCCATTGAGAGTCACCTCAAGCTTCTGGAGGGGAGATCTATCCGAAGCCCAGTCACGTCGCTTATCTGTCGACGATTTAGTTGTATTAGATCGACTTAGTGGTGATGGCTGGCTACTAGCATCAATCGGCGAAGTGGCTTTGCTGTTGCCGTCTATCTGCTCTGCTGACGCTACGCTGTATCCTTGAATTGAAGTCAATGATTCGTCTGGGCGTATTAAGTCGCCTTCTGGTCGATTCTGGGCCCTTGCAGAAAATGACCCGACGGCTGGCCTCCCTTGTGCCATGACAGAATTACCCTGGTGAACACTATATGCGGCTGCAGGGTTTCTGGATTTCTGCACGTCATTGGTTGAATAGTTCCTGTCAGCGTCCCCAACCTCATAGTCATGATGTGAACTGTCGGAGGTGCTGTGCTGAGAGGGCATGGTGTTCGTGTTTGGATGTGGTTGATAGGATGTTGTAGCCATTTTGCATCCCTTGTAAACCGCGTTATCTTATCGAGCCGCGCTCGAGAGCTCCAAGCGGGTATCTGAACCATCATGACACTGGTCAGATTGCAAGTCCAAAAGTAGACTCATAAAAAAGGAGGACAGTCGGTGCCGCTGAGAAAACTCATACCTGGGGTGATGGAAAATTGGTGTCAATCCGCTAATTGCCTCCAGATTGAGTCAGTCTACAGATATTGGGATTTGATCCGAATATGCGTTTCAGTCAGACATGATAAAATCAATGCCGAACATGTACGTGTCTGCCTTGTGAATACGTCTGAGGCTGTGAGATGGCGGGGATCAGCTGGTTGGCAGCAGCGATTCAAGTATACAGATTCGGGAGTATACAATGACGGGGATGGTGTAACGACGACGAATGATACACAAAAGGAAAAGAATATCAAGATGAGAATGAAAGAGAAGACGATGGACGACAATGAAATTCATCCCAGATCCGCTTGTCGCAAATCGCGAGAGATGCAGGAAGTTGAAAATGGGCCATGCAAGGCCCGTCTTGATTTATCCTGGTGGCTGGCAACTTGATCCAACTTTCCCCCCCAGCCCTCTTTTCTTGGACCTGCAGCAGAAACAATCCACCAGGCACCACCGAGTGTTGTGCTTGTCTCGTTGGTCGATTATTTCTCGTTAATACTCCGTTCTTCGTTAGGATTGCCCTCCATCCATCTGAATATTTTGGAAACAAACGTGATGTGATAGGATGAAGCCATCTGTCCGACCGCCTACATATACCACCTTTGGACAGCTGCCCAAATTGCTTCTGGCGAAAAAAAGAAAGATATCGAGGGCGCCAATGCATACGTCAGTTCGTTGACCTGGAATTGATTCTGAGATGCCACAGTCCAGCATCGAGATCTGTCTGGATCGGTTTATCTAATATCGAGGCTATTTGACGCAGTTGTGATACTCGATCGACAAAGCCTTGTGATGGAGGAGGGATCAGCAATTCGTTTATAGACACATAGTATGTACATTCATTGTAGACATCAATCATTCGTTGGTATGCTAATTTCTGGTGAAAGGTCCAGATTCCATCGATCTTGGCCAATTTTCTGCTTTTCCTTTCCATACATTTGCTTCGGCATTTCTGAAGTACTCGAAGCCTTACTGCTCAATGGCTCTTTCCTGCCTTTACTTCCTCTCAGGCAGGCCTTCAGCTGGCAAGACAATCTTTCCAGACCTCTTGGGTTATTTAGACCGGAAGTCCCAGTACGCATCGTATTCCTGTGGGAAGCGACCTCTGCTGCCTCTTTTGCACAAGCACCAATCCTTCCATTACTTATTTACTATGGCACGTTACTCCAGAATAAAGGTGGCTGCTCACCCTGTCAGCTCTGTCTTCTTGCCCCTGGGATTACTCCAAGTAGCACCTCGATTTTCACGCCTGCCATTCATTCACTACCCTCCAAAGCCTGACTTTGGTGATCGCATACTGTGTACGACATTGTTATACATACCTCTTCTTATTCGTCAACAGCAATGCCGCGCGGCAAAGAAGAGTACAACTGGATTGACGGCGTAGAGTCGCTTGAAAACTACCGCCCAGCGGCTATCATCCTGTTACAATTGGCGACATATTACATGGGCACTACCATAGTATTGACAAGCTAGGTTTTAGAGGCAATTCAACTATTTGACTTGCCTAGGACACTCACCAGGAGCAGTATGTTGCTGTTAAATTTAGTATTACAGATGTGCTTCTGCGTGAAAACTAAGATCATCCAAGCTGTGAGTTAATTCCATTCCCTCCAGATAAATTTGAGGTGTATGGCCCCAATGCACACATCTCTGCTATGCAATGGCTCCCACATGATGTAATCTCAGAGAGGTATCTTTCAGCTGCCTTTTCCCCTATCAGGTTGCCTTACAATGGCTATTTTACTCATTCACACGGCTATGTTCATGGAGGTTAGTGCTTGCAATTCTTTATGATGTCATCATTCTTAATCTAATACTTTCATCCAGATGTCCATCTCCATAATGTCTTAGTTAAACTTCCACCAAGTTTTGACCAGCTAAGCCCTTATCTAAAATAAGCCTCCGCTATGAAGGTGACTTCACTATATATATTGAGAACCCTTTGTGATCCTTATTCTTTACACATACTGACTACCTACTGAGAGCTAGTACTACCATTTCCCAATTCCCATATGACCAGGGTGGGGCCGTGGGAGGAATACGGACCTATATTATATCTGAGACTGAGAGTTCTAAACTTCTAATTCTATCAAATTTTACTAGTGATTTATATATGTTGATAGACATATTCAAACATGAATTTTTCATAGATGAAATATTAAATTCAAAGGGAAAGGAAATTCATGGGACCGTGGGAGACACTACCAGAGCCTCTAGAGGACCCCTGTGTGCAGGGCTATCAACTCAACCAAAAAGATGAATGGTTCTCTGCGCCCCACACCACAGGACTGGCTTGAAGTCAGATTATTAGTCTACATATTGATGGGGTCACAGCTTAAGTTATATAGAGGCGTATCAGCCAATTCAGCTTTAAGACTGCTACAACTCCATCTACGTTTCTACAACCTCCGAAAGCTTCGTCCCTCTGTTCCACATATCCTACAAATCCTATCGGTTTATTGCATTTCAGGATTCAACTGCCGCAAGAATGTCCAAGGTCTTGGGTTCTTTCGTCCAAAAGGCGCAGGCTATCAAGAACGCCCCGTCCAAATTCACCAGCACTGCTGTGGAAGGCAGTCGCCTGATCCCCCTCCAGAACTAAAGACTCCGATTTCCAACTGCGCATCGATGCCGGACGTGACAAGACCTCCTATCTTCGGTCTCCCGCCGAGATAGTCTACAGAGAATACACAAGATTGACTTCCCCATAACAGTAGGTCCTGGTTAACTGGAGTTACTAAAGCGCCAAGAGCCTCATCAAATGACTTCGCGGCATTTACTCATAGCAGACACTTAACCAGTCTGTCATCTGGTCGCTCCACTTACCAGCATGAGATATATAAATCATCCTAAGTCAACAGGAGATAATTCATGGACGGGCAATGAAGTTAAATAGAGCAACACAGTTGTTGCGGGCTGTTCACCCTTTCGCTCATGGTTTGCACACTCGACTTACACTCAAATCCTCTCCTCACTGTTTATCTCCAACTTATTCTGCGAGGCTTTGCTTTCAACCTACTTATGCCGCAAATTTTTCAACGGCGATTACGAGGAACACAATCTCAGGATTAAGTAAGGTCTCATTCCTGTAACAGACTCTGTTCATTCAGGTTGACTCATTGGCAGCAATCGAACCCCATGCTTACACGAGCGGTCGGTGGTTACGTCGCGACAAGGTGGAACATGACTCGCGCTACATCAAGTTCAATTTCGAAGCCCTTTGCCAGAGGGTGATTGATCTATGTCCTGGAGCAGACACCATCGCGACTTGTCGAAAGATTGAAGGAGGTTTCAATAGGGTGTTTATCTTCACATTGAATAATGCCAAGCGGATCGTGGCGAGACTTCCATTTCCGTTAGCTGGGCCAGCGAAATTGACCACTGCTTCTGAGGTCGCCACTATTTGCTATCGTGAGTTTGCATTATCAGATTGCTTATTAACGGGGTGCTAATTCACTCATATATATAGTACAAGCAAGAACTAGCATCCCTATTCCTACGATCCTCGACTGGCATAACGATGCTGCAGATGCAGACAATCTCATTGGTAGCGAATATATAATCATGGAGCACGCAGCTGGAGTCCCATTACGCGATAAATGGCAGGAAATGGGTGGGGATCAGCAAGTCAGGTGCATAGATGCGATTTACCGAAAGATCAAAGAAGCTGTTGACCTGGAATTTCCGGCATTTGGGAGCATATACTTCAACAATACTCTTGATTCACATAACAGAAAATACCTAGATAAGGATTTCTGTATTGGACCGCATTGCAGCACACGATACTGGGACTGCAACCCAGGAGAACATAGATATTATGATACGGCAAAGCCGAATCACGGGCCTTGTAAGTACAGTGGAATGTCGGGCGTCCAGGCAAGTTCACTTACTGTGATGAATGACCAGGGACAAGTATTGATGAGTACTGCGATGGCCTCATTGACGCTGGAATTTCGAGGGTACCCCCAACCAATGCTGAAGTTGAGAAAAGGCCACTCTATCATGGATCGGTTCAAACACACTTGCGCCTTTTAGAATGCGCCCGGACTGTGCTAAGGCAACTCGCCGCGGATTCTCGGATCCAAACCGCTGCGTCACCGCTACTATTCCACCCCGACTTGCATATGAGAAACATATTTGTTTCAGAGGATGATCCTTCTCTCATCAGCAGTATCATTGACTGGCAGGCAGCTAGTATCGAGCCAGCATTTTGGTATTCGGATGAAGTGCCGGACTTTGCGATAGAAAATGACATATGCGCCAAGACTTTTGAACTCTCCTCGCAGTTTTTAACACCCAAACTCTCTGGACCACGGTTGATGAATGAAAACCTCTTTCGTCCTTTTCGCTACAGTTACAGGACGTGGAAGGATGGCGCCGTCGCTTTACGTCACGAGATGATTGAAACTTGCCAACATTGGAGAGAGCTAGGACTTGAAGGTCAATGCCCATGCCCAATACCCACGTCTGAAGAACTAGTGAATCATGAGATCGAGTACAAACTTTTCGAAGCTGCACAGAATCTGCGATGTGACTTGTCAAGATTGCTCAACACTGCATCAGATGGTTGGGTACCCTTAGACAACTGGGAAGCGACAGAACTAGCCCACAAGGAACTGTTCCATGGGATGTTGCAAGCTGTTATGTCAAACGCAGACCAAGATGATGACGAGCCCATAAAAGATGAAAACACTCTCAGATCTATCTGGCCTTTTGATATTGATGGTGAAGACGGACAATTCAGGAGTTCCCTCAAATGAGATTAACGACTGTACAGCTCACCTTTCTAAATAAGCTGCCCTTCACAAGTCAGCTCGTTGAACCATTTAGTGTCTGGGAATAAAAATATATTTCTCATCTCAGAACTTCAAGATGCCTCAAGCTTTCCCCTGCCCGCGGGTTCACGTGTCATGCCTGACGCCTCAGCTATGCTATCACCTGCTGTCTTAACCATTGCCTGTTCCGCTAGTGGGTTTTCCCGAGTGTTCCATGTTTTATGTTGCTGTATTGAGCCTCCGTCCAAAAAGGTGACTCCAATAAAAGCCTCTTTACATTACATCCAGTCGCAGAAGAAACGGACTGCTACAGAACTGTGATTTCCATCCCACTTCAGTACTAGTGGTCCGTTCCGAGGGCGCCATGCAAGTCTGGGATCTGTTGCTAGTGCTGTGCTAGATTAACACTAATATATTGATAGTACCTGCTGGGGAGCCACCAGTGGCAGTGAGCTTTAACATAGCCTGAGGGTTAAAAGAGTTATCTACTGATTCCAGTATATATAAGTCTTATTAAGCCTTTCCTGAGTGCTGATGCTGTACTGCTTCAGTCAAAGCAGAGAGACGCCCAGGCTCTCTGCTTGGGTCAAGTAGTGTTTGGGAAATTGGGAGGTAGCTGGCCCTTGTTGTCAAAGGTGTCGTCGCTGTAAGGATCTCCAAGAGGGCGGTGCCTACCTACTGTAAGGATCTCTAAGATAGAGGCCTTAGCTAACCCAGTGCGCTACTATATGGGTCTGGATTCGTGAGCTGCCTGGTAAACTCGCGGTAAGGTGAGTCTTTTGGCCTTGTACCTTAGTCTGCTAGTATCCAGCTAGCATTCTTACAGTCGCCTGGTTCCCCTTCATCATCCATATCGCCGCTATCGAGGTCACTGCTGGAGTCGCTATTAGATTCGTTGTCCCGAAAATATTCGCTTGGGTCGAAGCTAGCATTACTCCAATTTTCTTTCTATTATTAGATCTAATCACTTAGGAGTGAGGCGCCATAGTCAAATACAGCTCACAGAGAAATAGTAAAGGATAGAAAGCCAGGCAAAATAGAATAGGAAGGAGAGAAGAATAGTAGTTTTATACGTAAGGATGGCTTGATGGCTTTAACAGAACATGAGATACTGCAGGAGATACTACTACTAATGATAGAAGGAGGAAGAGAAGCAGGGAAGGATATGGCCAGCACAATAATAAGACTTAGAACAAGAGAGAACATACTCTGTACTCCGGTTCCAGTTATTACAGTAAGGCTTACAGGGGTGTCAGGCTGTCAGCAGTTGGGACTTATGGCTTACCGCCTTTCCGATTAGGTATGAATATGAAGCTAGTAAAACTTCATTCTTCGTAAGCTCTAGTGATCCCAAGGGTAGTAATATGAAGCTATTCATACTATGGCCACCACAGTGACCACACCTGAGCCTACTACTCCTCCTCCAGAATCATCTGAACCAAGGCAGAAAATTACACGCCTTGACCGGGATGATCGAATTCGTGTCTTAACACTAAGAGATGCTGGCTTTACCTATCAACAGATCTCTACGCAGCTTCGGATTAGCCATCGTCAAGTTCAATATACGTGTCAAAGCTCACAGGCAACCCCAAAGAAGCCTCGCGGTCAGCCGCCAAAGCTATCTGAAGAAGATGTTGACAAAATTATTGCTTTCATCTCCTCTTCGAAGCGAACCCGCCGAATGCCCTACGCTAAAGTGATTCAGGAACTCAATCTCCCTGTTGGAACGACGGCACTATCTCGAGCTCTGAAGAAAAGAGGTTATACACGGTGTAAAGCTCTTCGGAGTAGTGGTGAAGGAGGAGCTATTTTTAGCTCCCCTCCACAGTGACTGCAGTGAGAGTGTCTTGGTGCCATGGTGGGCGAATGTTGGAATAAAGAGGAATGAAATGCCTTGTGTGGAGGGAAAGCTCATGGCCATGGAAATAATACACATACATAATGTCAAGATGGGTTGCTGGTTAGAGCGGGAGACACCTAAAAACCGCTTGCTGAACTCTGAAGTAGCCCTTTTTGGCCACCTGCTAACGGTCACATTGTTGAATGGGTTTAAAGCAAAATTGGAAGATATTTTGTTATATTTAACTATTTTTTACTAAAAAATGGCTTAGATTTTTAATATTATTCTTATAATAAAAATAGTCTAATCGATACCTAGTGATACAGAAATCATCGTAGGTAAACTCCTTCTTTGTCCTCTCGAGTGCTCTTAGTCAGTGATGGGCCCCTTTACGCTTTACGCCTCCCGAGTGGACGAATGTGAAACTCTCACTTCTCTCTATTGAACCGATCAACCAACTGAACAGCTTAAAGGAACTTGACCTCTGCAGATAATAATAACACCTATTGTGAATTGACTCGATTAATATTTGATTCCTCCTCAGCACATAATCAGAACGGCCTTATCCTTTGTCAAATAATTATCTACTGTATCTTCGTTTCTTCCGTTGTCAATCCCTTCCCCCCATTCTGCCTTATCCATTCATGGCAGCCACTTCGCTGTCCTTTATTCCGCCTCACTGAGAAGGCGATTTCCTTCTCTCCATCCAAACTCTTGGATCGTTACCATCGCAATGCGAATCCTCGGTAGTACGGCTGTGGCCTTGAGCTTCCTCTCTGCTGCCACTGCAAATCTCCATACTCGATCCTATGATACCCATGAGTTCTTCGCCCTCCACCTCGACGACTCCGCCTCCCCCTCCCATATTGCGCAATTACTAGGTGCTCACCACGAAGGTCAAATCGGAGAGCTCGCCAACCATCACACATTCTCGATACCCCGGGATAGCAGTTCGAATTTAGATACGCTGCTGGAACGCGCACGCACGTGGAGGAAGCTTCGGCGGCGTTCCGGCAACGATGCCCCGTCGCTACAGGAGGGTAACGATGGATTAGAGGGCATCCTCTGGTCGCAGAAGCTTGCACCGAAACAGCGACTGCAGAAACGAGCACCACCCCCCGAGAAGCTTTCCAGAGCCCGCGCGACCACCGAGACAGAAGACCCTATTGCTGTTCAGGATCGGAAGCGCATTTCCACCACCCTCGGAATCGCGGATCCTATCTTTGGTGACCAGTGGCACTTATTCAACGCGGTACAACTGGGCCATGACTTGAATGTCACGGGTGTGTGGATGGAGGGCATAACCGGGAAGGGTGTCACGACGGCAGTGGTGGATGATGGCCTGGACATGTACAGCAATGACCTGAAGCCGAACTACTTTGCTGAGGGCTCTTACGACTTCAACGATCACACGCCGGAACCCAGGCCGCGTCTCACTGACGACAAACACGGTACGAGATGCGCTGGTGAGATTGCGGCAGCTCGAAACGATGTGTGTGGAGTGGGTGTCGCCTACGACAGTAGAATCGCAGGAGTTCGCATTTTGTCCAAGGCGATCGACGATGCGGACGAGGCCAAGGCCATCAATTTCGCTTACCAGGAGAATGATATTTTCTCGTGCTCTTGGGGCCCTCCTGATGATGGCGCGACTATGGAAGCACCTGGCGTCCTGATCAAGCGGGCCTTGGTCAACGGCGTCCAAAACGGTCGTGGTGGGAAAGGCTCCATCTTTGTGTTCGCAGCCGGAAACGGTGCGAGTTTCGATGACAATTGCAACTTCGATGGCTATACGAATAGTATCTACAGTATCACAGTGGGCGCTATTGATCGGGAAGGGAAGCACCCCAGCTATTCGGAGTCGTGCTCCGCCCAGTTGGTGGTGGCTTACAGCAGTGGCTCGAGTGACGCGATCCATACAACCGACGTTGGGGCCGACAAATGCTACTCGTTTCACGGCGGAACGTCGGCGGCAGGACCTCTGGCTGCGGGCACAGTGGCATTGGCTCTCAGCGCTCGGCCAGAGCTGACATGGCGCGATGCCCAGTACCTGTTGGTGGAGACTTCCGTCCCGGTTCACGAAGATGATGGCAGCTGGCAAGTCACCAAGTCTGGCAGGAAATTCAGTCATGACTGGGGCTATGGCAAAGTCGATGCTTACTCTCTGGTCCAAAAGGCAAAAACCTGGGAACTTGTGAAGCCACAGGCCTGGTATCATTCCCCTTGGCTCCGGGTGAAGAATGCAATTCCGCAGGGTAATCAGGGCCTGGCCAGCTCTCACGAGGTGACTGAAGAGATGATGAAGACAGCGAATATTGCGAGGTTGGAGCACGTAACTGTCACCATGAATGTCAACCACACCCGCCGTGGCGATTTGAGTGTCGAATTACGTAGTCCCGACGGCATTGTCAGTCATCTCAGCACTACCAGACGTTCAGATAATCAAAAAGCAGGTTATGTTGACTGGACATTCATGACGGTGGCCCATTGGTAAGTGGCTTTCTCATCAAGTTTACTGAAGCAATAGCTCATTTAATTCCTTTTTTTTTTTTTTTTTTTTTAGGGGCGAGTCAGGTATCGGCAAATGGACAGTCATTGTCAAAGACACAAACGTCAATGAGCATAGCGGTGAATTTACGGACTGGCGTCTCAACCTCTGGGGCGAGGCCATCGACGGTACAAACCAAGCACTTCATCCCTTCCCCGACGGGCACGATGATGATCATAGCATCGAAGATGCCGTCGTGGCGACAACTAGCGTGGAACCAGGTCCTACCAAGACCGGCTCCCCGGACTCCACCGACGATGCTGTCAACCGCCCTGTCAACGCCAAACCTACTGGAGACCAAGCATTCGCTCCCGGCACAACGACAACAGCTGAATTAGCTCCCCCCGCCGAGACCCGGCCCGCCGTCACGGCGACCGCCTCTCCTACGCCCACTGCAGCATCGGACAGCTTCCTGCCCAGTTTCATGCCCACGTTCGGCGCTTCCAAGCGCACGCAAATCTGGATCTATGCCGCCATTAGCTCTATAATTGTCTTCTGTATCGGCCTTGGTGTTTACTTCCAAGTCCAACGACGCAAGCGCATCCGCAATAACCCACGCGATGACTACGACTTTGAAATGATTGAAGATGAGGACGGACTCAACGCTGGCGACGGCCGGACACCCCGCACTCAGCGGCGTGGCGGTGAGCTGTATAATGCATTCGCAGGAGAGAGCGAGGAAGAACCACTGTTCAGCGACGATGACGATGAGCCCTATAGGGATCGAGCCTTGAGCGAAGACCGGCTCCGCGACACCTCAAGCGATGATCATGCTCGGAGACCTGATGATCATTGAGAATGAAAGTGCTGTGGTGGTCTTCTAGGGGTTGTTTGCCTGTTGCTCTTGGATCTATAGATCCTATCCTAGCGAGGTTTTGAATCATTCTTTGTGCGGTTCAGCCTGGTGCTACATGTATTAAGTATATATTCCAAGCTTTAAGCTTTTTTTGGACAAATTGGATGTTCTGGTCAAGAACACAGCAAAGTATCTGTGACTGACGATGTATACGAACTTTGGAGTAGTTCTGTATTGTAGTGAGGTATGGGACCAACTCAAAGTTGATTCCAAGTTTAAGGCGCCACCAAGTATTGCCTTGTACCACTGAATCTCCTAGGAAACTTTGCTGGTTGCAGTGCAGTGTGTTTTGACCCACGATTCTGGTCTTGTGTCATATTAGTGACGGATGTCTGGTGCTCTCATAGTAGTCTCTGACACCTTGCTCTGATAACCGCGTCTGTGGTTTGGTATGTTATAGAGAATCCTGTATAAACCATCCTCCCTTCAACAGTATGAGACTGAGTTGTTTGGGCTCAAGGGTTATTGAAGACGTTGGTAATGTGATATAGCACAGTCTTGGCAGACATTGCCTGGATGTCTTGGCCGATGACGCGGTGGATTCTCCAGCTTCCCCCATTATTGCTCCACCGTGAGACTGACTGCTCTCCGCAACTCTTCAACATCAGACACCATATCAAATCAGCACTCGCTCTCCGATAACCATATACCATCTTTTTTCTGACTCAGTCAGCTCTATCGCCGAACGTCACGTTTGTTTCTAGTATCGCCTTCGAAAACTGTCAGTCCACACCCGAGCGACGACACCGCCAAACGGCAACCCCTCAATGGACCAACACGACGACTTCGACAGCGTCTCATGGAGACAGGGCTCGGAGAGCGACCTCTCCCGGCCCACCACGTCGGGCACAGACGCAGAGGAACCACACGAACACAATCGCGATGTCAATGGCAAGCGAAGGATGAGCTCGGTTCATGAGGACCCGCCCCAGGCCGGACCGCTGGCGGACGCCGTGGACTTGGCGGGGATCGGAGATGGATTGTTGGAATGTCAAGTAGATTCTCCACTGAAGGAAAATGATGGGACGAAGGATGCGTACATTTCGTATCTAGTAACTACACATGTGGGTTGGCTTTTTCCCCTTGGCGGTCGCTGCCGGAAAACATGAGTTGGTTGCCTAGCGGGGTGGTATCTTTGAGCGGCGTATTGACGAGATGATGGCTACAGACCGATTTCAGATCATTCCATAAGCCGGATTTTGCTGTGCGGAGGCGCTTTACGGACTTCTACTTTCTATATAAGACCCTTTACCGGGAGTATCCAGCATGCGCGGTGCCGCCGCTGCCCGAGAAGCATAAGATGGAGTACGTGACGGGCGATCGGTTCGGGCCGGAATTCACGAGCCGTCGTGCTTGGTCGTTAGATCGTTTCCTGAAGCGCCTGACATTGCATCCTGTGCTTCGCCGAGCCCCTCTGCTCGCTATCTTCCTGGAATCACCAGACTGGAATGCGCATATGCGACTGCACTCCTCCCGCAGTACATCGGGGACTTCGGACGGGGGCGGCGCGGGGATCTTCGACAACTTCACCGATACGTTCGTCAATGCTTTTACCAAAGTCCACAAGCCAGACCGCCGATTCATCGAGGTGAAGGAGAAGGCGGATAAGCTGGATGAGGACCTCAACCACGTGGAGAAGATCGTCGCTCGGGTTGCGCGCCGGGAGAGCGACCTCGAGACCGACTACAACGACCTGGCGACACAGTTCCGGAAGCTCGTCCCCCTGGAACCGGATGTGGAAGTTCCGTTGCAGATATTTGCGGCATCGGTGGAAGAGACCGCACGTGGGTTCAAGACGCTAAAGGACCACACCGACCAAAATTACCTAGGCTCTCTACGGGACATGGAAGCGTACATCGTATCTCTCAAAGCGCTCCTCAAGACGCGCGAGCAGAAGCAGCTCGACTTTGAAGCCTTGGTGGATTATCGTAACAAAGCGGTTGCGGAGCGGGACTCTCTTGCCGCCAACCCGTCTTCCTACTACGCCTCCAACCCCCTCACCTCCTCACCTGCCTCCTTTATCCGCTCCAAGATGGAAGACATGCGTGGGGTGGACCATGAGCAATCCCGCCGCGAGCGTGTGCGGAAGCTCGAGCTCCGCATCGACGAGCTCACGCGCGAGGTGGAATCCGCCAAGACGACGTCGGAGATGTTTGACGAGGAAGTCGTCCGCGAAGTCGCCGACTTCGAGCGTATCAAGGCGGTGGAATTCCGGGATTCGCTGGGGGCGCTGGCGGAGAAACATATTGATTTCTTCCAGGGTGTCATCAACACGTGGGAGCGATTTGTTGCCGAGATGGAAGGGGATCTCGAGAACGATCACGAGGTATTGGAGCATGGCCCCGGAGAGGGAGTGGCAGCTTGAAGAAAGGGTAATATGAGCATCGTTCGTTCACACATGTATAGGGGTTGTCCCTTTTATTTTTAGGTTGTTTTCCCTTTGTTCACGCTCGGACAGCGAGTCTTGTTACATGGAGAATATGGAAAGGTGGTTACAGGTCGTTTAAAAATGCTTTCCCCTGCAGCTCCCCTGTTACACACGCCGTCAATCATGCGTGCAAGTTCCGTAGTCGTCTTTTTTTTTTTTTTTTTTTTTTTTTGTATAGTTCGCCTATAACTGAGAACCAAGATCGTATTCGCACAACCCGGTTCGCCCATATGAACCCTCCCCTCCTACCAATCCCTCTTTGCTTGGAACTCGGCACATTCGAAATCAATCGGACTCGGATCACCCTGGGGATCTGAGATGGCCCGATCCAACGCCCTCGTTGTGCGCCGTCGGACTCGTTCCTAACGCTTCAATCAGTCTACTGCTCAGAACCCGTATGGACGACAATCGGCAGCACCACACGCACCTCCCGATATACTTGATTCGGCGTCTTCTCTGTCGACCTTCCCCCGGCCGTCGTCAACTGGAAGTAGGTTTCATGGTCGTAGCCCACCGCGTTGGGGGATTTGGAATGGGCGCCTGCGAAGTTGGCGCTGAGCTGGAGGGATGGGGCAGTGGT
The DNA here is from genome assembly GCF_000002715.2 of Aspergillus clavatus NRRL 1. Lineage (NCBI taxonomy): Eukaryota > Fungi > Ascomycota > Eurotiomycetes > Eurotiales > Aspergillaceae > Aspergillus > Aspergillus clavatus. Next base: position 2,034,117 of record NW_001517099.1, on the reverse strand, counting down.
GTTGGATATAGCGGTCGACGCTGACGCTGACGAGGATGCCGATACTGACGCTGATGCTGATGCTGATGTTGATGCTGATGTTGATGCTGATGCCATTGGGGAATGTGAACGCTTAGATGTCCAGCTCAGAATAGTGCTCTAGTATGTTCTTCTATGTTCCAACCACGGAGACTGTTATACAGTGTCGGCGAATCAACAGACATACCCCTGTGTTGGTGTAGAGCCGAGGCAGATCGTCGCTGGTTACCTGGGATAGTTTGCTCACGAGAGATCATGGTCGGATTATAATATATCTCTGTATCTCTGGTGACGAACGGAATTCTGCGTGCGCAAAGCCACCTCCTTCTCCCCATTCATCCTTGGAGAGGGGGGGGCCAACGGGTGATACAGTCCGCTGTTTGCATTTCAGACAACTTGTACAGTGGCAATGAGACCCTGTGGGCTTTGCTGCGGATTGGGGGGGGGGGGGGAAGGAAAACTAGCTCGATTGTGTGGCATCAACTGACTATCTGTCTAGTCTACAGCGTAGATATGAATCCGTTCATGTTTCAGCTGCATTGGGAATTGGGACGGGGGAAACGGGAATGCAGCGATGCTGAAAGGTGTCGTTCGTGGTGGCGGAGTTGGCAGACTTGCAGCACCGCGTCATGCAGCGATTGTGGCAGTGATTTTAGTGGGATGGGATAGGGGCCAGTTCAGAGGTATGAGGGAGTGTGTCTGTTATATTGATGCTTATTCTCTTCTATCGGGGGGGGGCTGTTTTTGATCTGATGGGTGGCTGTAGTTGTACTCTGGTGTGCATTCTAGGTGCTGTGCGCTAACCTGGCCTGAGGGTCGGTGCCTGCGAGAATCGAATCATGCTTGCTGCTGTGTGACTGTTCCAATTATAGTTCTTCATGTTCCTCATGATCCTCATACCTTTTCAGCAAGAATGTGTCTCGTTTGCCTCCCAGGAGGAATCATGAGCACTGACTGTCCGGGATCGAAGAGCATGTGTTTGCTGCGTTTGCATCTCAGCCCGGGTTGCGCATTGTCTCCAAGGTGAGATGATCCCATCAACTTTCGCTCTCCACATCCATCAATCTTCTCTTCACCATGCGCTCTCTGTCTCGGTCGGTGATTCGGCCCTATATCTGTCCCTCCTGTCGATCAGGGACGGTGAGCCGTCGGAGATTCGCCACTCAATCAGCGCAGGCTCCGGAGATCTACGATGTAGTCTGTGTTGGAGGTGGTCCTGCAGGCCTGGGCCTGTTGGCCGCTCTTAGTATGTCATCCCCGCCGCATAGATGAGCCAATTGATCCCAGTTGTATGGTTTCAGTTGTACTGACTCGAACTAGGGGCCGCCCCTGCCACTTCCAAACTCAAGGTCGCTCTCATCGAGACCCAGGATCTTAGCAAAGCCCGCTCGTGGAAGCTCGGACCGCACCAGTTCTCAAACAGAGTCAGCAGCCTGACGCCGTCGTCCGTGTCTTTCCTTCGAAGAATCGGTGCGTGGGATCATGTCGACACGGCTCGTGCTCAGGAGTACCAGGAGATGCAGGTGTGGGATGGGGAAACCGGGTCAAAAATATCATTCGACTGGTCGACGGAGACATCGCCCTTTGAGAATCTCCCCACCATAGCGACGATGACCGAGAATGCGAACCTCGTTCGCGGCTTGCTCTCGCAGATTGAAGCATCGGGCGAGGAGAATGTCGCCATCTTCTCCAACACAACGGTCTCGTCGATCGAGAACGGGACTGATGACCCCAGCGGCCCGAATCTGTCGGCTTGGCCGGTCCTCTCACTCTCGCCGACTGGATCAGCAAGCTCTCAGGCAGCGGTGCCGTCTCGCATAGCCGCCAGGCTTCTGATCGGTGCCGACGGTATCAACAGCCCTGTCCGCCGGTATGCTGGCATTACCACCGATGGCTGGGACTATGACAGGCACGGCGTGGTTGCGACGCTTTCTCTTTCGGACCCAGTCGCCCCTACGTTCCCCATTGGCACGAGAACCGCCTACCAACGCTTCCTGCCATCCCTAGGAGGACCCGTTGCATTGCTGCCGCTGCCGAATAATACTGCCACCCTGGTCTGGTCCACGACAGTGGAGCATGCCGCCTACCTCAAGTCACTGTCTCCCCGCGCTTTCATTGCCATGGTCAATGCTGCCTTCCGCCTCTCCATGGCCGACCTCAAGTACATGATGGGCATGCCCCGTCCGGCAACCCCCGTCTCCGACGCAGAGAACCCGCATGAGGACGAACTCACCTGGCGCCTGCAACACACCCCCCAGCCATCGCACATCCCACCCCCAGTCACAGGCGTGCAGGAAGGCAGTGTCGCCTCATTCCCCCTCCGCTTCCGCCACGCATCGACCTACATCTCCCCCCGCGTGGCCCTCGTCGGCGATGCAGCCCACGTCATCCACCCTCTGGCCGGACAGGGCCTCAACCTCGGCCTTGGAGACGTGGCCTCGCTCGCCAAGACAATCGAATACGCCGCTAACCACGGCATGGACGTCGGCGACATCCTGACTCTGGAACGGTACGCTGCAGAGCGGTACGCAACCAACACCAAGATCGGCGCTGCCTGCGACGTGCTGCACAAGCTATACAATGTCCCCGGCCAGGGACCGGTGACGTGGGCGCGCAGTCTGGGTCTCGATGTTATTGATCGCTTGCCCTTCGTGAAGAGCTTCCTCATGAAGAATGCAGAGGGTTAAACGAATCTCTTAGATCCCACCTCATACTTCTTACGATCGATGTGCTCATTCGCTTGTTGTATTAGGATACTACCCGCTTTGCAACTCAGTCCTCTTAGCTTAGCTGATAACTTGAAAAATTCATTGTACATTACTTGGAATCAAACATAGTCACTGAACGTATGTTGTGCATTGTGATGCTCGAATTCGATCGCAATCTAAACTGGGTATTTTATGATGTTCGGCAGATTCCCCCTTTTTCTTTGGGTCAGAACCCCCGGCGTCCTCGGTTTCGACATGTCCCTGTTTTATATGTTTTCATAGTCTGAAATCATAGCGCCGCTAATATGCTATATTCAAACGCCCGCATCCTCGGTCTTGGGAGCCTCCGCCACCTTGACAGCCTCCAGTTGCTCCGTAACCCCCGAGAGGTCCGTCGCAGCGGGGCTCTGGGCCTGTTTCTTGGCTAATCTGGTCTTGACTTCGTCGGTGATGGTCGCCAGATCGACCAGGACACCTTCCTTCTCCGGGTGGCCCTCTTCCAGACCCATTTCCTTGATGCGGACCTTGCCGGCGGCGAGCTCGTCCTCGCCCAGGATGACGGCGAAGGGCACGCCTCCTTGTTCGGCGGCCTTGAATTGCTGGGGGAGCTTGGGCTTGATCTTGTAGGAGAATTCGGCCTGGGGGGGGGGAAAAGGTTAGGTTTGATTTGTACGAGGGTAGAAGAGGTTTCGTAGGGGAAAAGAAAAAAAGGGAAAAAAAAAAAAAAAAAAAAAGGAATTACCTTGATGTTGGAGTTCCATAGTTTTTGGCAAACATCCATACGCTCCTTGAGCATACCGGTGAAACCCTTGCCTCCAAAGGCCATGACGAAGACATCAACTTCGCTGCTGCGCAGGGCCTCGGCGCTCTTTTCCCGCTCGAGTCTGGCCTTGGTAATGGAGAAGATACGGTCGACGCCGAAGGAGACACCGACACAGGGGATCTGAGCCTTGGGCAGGAACATGCCGACCAGATTGTCGTAGCGGCCACCAGCAGCCACACTGCCGACACCCAGAGTCGGGTCGTTCGATCTGTCGTCGTCCTCGAGGTTACCGCTCTTGGACTTGCTCTTCTTTCCGGATTTCTGAAGCTTCTGGGCTTCGGGCGCCGATGACGATACGGCGGGTGCTGACCCCTCAGTGACAACTTCGTAGATCACGCCGGTATAGTAATCGAGTCCTCGCGCAAGCGACATGTCGAAAGAGATTCTGTCAAGCACCCCGAAGGCCTCGAGGTAGTCCATGAGCAATCCCATCTCCTCCAGACCGGCCTTGGCCGACGCGTTTGCCATCAAAGCCTCGTCCTTCGCGAGGGACTCGAGCAGATCGCGACCGCCCTTGCCGGCGACGTATTTCTCAATCTTGTCAGCCACCGCACCCTCCAACCCCTTCTCCTCGACCATCTCCTTCCGCACGTCAGCCCAGGGCATCTTATCCAGCTTGTCGACGGCACTCGAGATCGGACGGATCTTCTCCGCCGGCACTCCGCAGACCTCAAAGAGACCGTCCAGAATCTTCCGGTGGTTGACCTTGATGGTATACCGGCCCTTCCACCCAAGCTCCTCGAACACCTCGGTGACGATGCGCAGGATCTCCGCATCGGGGACCATGGGGTCGAATGTGCCGGCGATATCGAAGTCGCACTGGTAGAATTCGCGCATGCGGCCCTTGCTGACGGCAGGCTGGTCACGGCGATAGACCTTGGCGATGTGGTAGCGCTTCATGCTGCGCACGTCCGGGTTCATGGCGAGCCAGCGGGCAAAGGGGACGGTGAGGTCGTAGCGCAGGGAGCAGATCTCGCCGCCCTGGTCCTGGAGATCGTAGATGAGCTTCGAGTCCTCGCCATACTTGCCGGCCAGGATCTCGCGCAGCTCAAAGACGGGGGTGTCGAGGGCCGTGCCGCCGTGGCGCTTGAAGACATCGGCGATGGTCGAGAAGATGCGATCGCGGAGGAGAGCATCGGACCCGGACCAATCCTTGGTGCCCTTGGGCGTCTTGAGGTTGAACGCGTTCTTGTTATCCTTGGGCATCGTGTCTACCGGGCGCGAGGAACTGAAGTTGGAGGAGGTCGAGTAGTGGCGGTGATGGTGGGGGATGGTGGGATCGCAGCAGGAAAGATGGAGGGTTGTTGTTGGGCGGACGGCGGCCGCTTTGATAGTCAGGGCCCGACGGAGCGATACAACGGCAATAGGATCAACAATTGCTCGTCGTGCAGAGCGCAAAAGACCTGATCGGAGGATAGGCTTCATCCAAGAAGATCGGATGATTAATTGGCAGGCAAGGGACGATACAAATTTGATGGCTCTGGTGTCTGGCCAATCCGGGGTTCGGATGAAGCCTCTTGAGTCACGCTCTCCGGGTTTTTCTGACTGGGCTGCTGTTTACGGGTAGTTTCTCCGTGGCCGACGGCCCAAAAGGGATGTAGGGCTTGGCTCTAGGGCAAGTCACATGTCAGTTGTTCTACTACTAGTACGTCTCCCAACATCATTGCACAATGATTACTGGATACATCGATTCCTATCTCTCTTTCGAAATGTTTCGGGACGGCCGTCTCCAGGTACCACGTATGTACGGGTGACCCAGGAAGAACTAGCATATTCGCAATCACTTCGAGGATTCCTCTCGGAACATGCAGCTTCACGATGATGGTGCAGATGATAACCCCCATGGGACGTCGCGAACGGATCCACTGTGTCATCGTGTTTCAAATTCTGGAGCGGAACGAATCCCACGCAATCTCGATGCGGAGCTGCAGAAGGTGGCCCGAGCCCTCCCCAGCAAGTAGTGGTTAACACCGAACCTGGAGAATGGCTCAACAGACCCTCATGCTCCGTGTTCTGGAGTTCGTGGCGGCTGTTTGTGAAGGTGGTCCACTCAAATTTGCTTTCATCTACCGTATATGCTTCGCGACTTGTCCGGCCGAACACGGAAATGATTAGCAGAATGACAGTATTGTCGGGCATGTGCTAACTCAGAAGCGGGTTATGCTCGGACGGCTGCAGCGAGGCGCGACGTGACTTGCGCGGATACAGGCAATAATGCTGGACCATGATGACAACATCAAAGAAGATAGTGATGTTCCCAAGCAGTAGTTTAGGGATATTTCCACGGGTGCCGGACCAGTCCCCTTGCAAAGAAGTATCGATAACCAACTGGATTAGAGAGAGCATCCCTCCTGTGAAATCCATGAGGATAGCACTCATGCAGAAGCCATGTGTGGACTGGCGGCAGTAGTTCAACCACACCTGCGGAGTGTACTTGATAACAGTTAGAAACAGCTTGATGTTTCCCACCGTGTACAACTAGAGACGAGCTTAGTGCCAGTTCAATCTGATTCGAACAGAGTACATACCACATCAAGCCATTCTCGTGAGTAAAGCGGCGGGGAATACAACACCGCGATGACATCCAGGATGACCAGACCGAGACACGCACCCACCAGGACCAGAGTCACCCTACTCGGCCTCTGCTGTTCCCGTTTTGTGTCGAACCTCCACAGCGCAGGCCATTGGAGTTGAGTATAGAGGAGCAAGCAGACGGCGGTCCCATGCAGGGCGTAGAAAAAGTCATTCAAATGCACCGGCGGCTCCGGGCTCAAGGAGTGCCGCTGTGCGTATTGAGCGCGGATGACCGACGAAAATAACAGACCGCTGTTAAAGACAGTATAGGCGCACAGCCCGAGCACATTCAGCAGGCTAAAATCCAGGGAGAAGCCTGTTGTCGCGCGTCGACGGTAATTGTGGATAACCTGCGGGTAGAGTGAGACCGACCACAGCAGGAAATAGGTCCATCCCAGCGCCTGGGATAGGGCTTGGAGAAGCAGACGGGCTTCCAATGCCATGGTAGCCTCGTCACTGAGGGGGGTAGGAAGATGTTGTCGAAAGAATGTCGATGTGGGGTTTGAGACATTGTGAAGACTCGAAGACAAGGCCGATAACGATTCCTTCGGGATTGGATCCGGCGTTTATCGGAACAACTCACCAGGGAGTTTCCAGTCAACATTTTATATTTTAGAGAGTGTTTTTTCTATCTAAATCATCTCTGTAACATGGGGACTACAATCTGGTTCACGGGCATCTTACATGGTTCCTTTCTACCAGCTCTTGAATGTACTCCCAACCAATTATTATCCGAATGCATTTACTCAATTCCGCATTGACCATGGACTGGGGGGAGAGAAATCCACAGTAGTCCTCTACCCCAGACTACCCAACTGCCCCATACACACCAGGAACTGGTCAATAATGATGATGGATGAAAGCGGGGGCAATGGAGTGGCTTTACATGCTTTGACTTTTTGAGTCTTTGCCCTTGGAGTCTAGACATTTTATTCCTTGGAAATGTTCCTGGTAGGAATTAGGATACTTTCCGAGTACCGACGTTAGTAACCGGACTTTGATGTATGTACTATGGAGGAGATTGGATGCCAACACTAATTATGGCATTGCATCAATCAACATCCGCATCATTATGTATATATACATGTTGCGTCTCTCAGAGTTTCAGTATTCCGTAGACTACTCTGAAGTTGTAGACGTTGGCGAGATCGAACCCCCCACATCATATTGGTCTAGCCGTCTAGGCTGCAACCCCACGCGAAGCGGCACATGGCAGCAAGTGGCACAGATGTCCGGATGCAAGCCAACGGCTCCCTTGTCCCGTTTCGCATTCGGATTTCTGACCTTTCACCTGCCATCGATCCATCATTCCATCATCATGAGCTAGTTTGCTTTGAATCTTAATTCCTGCGAGATGCAGTTAAACGGATATCACTATGGACATATGTCGCCTGACCAGTGAAAAGATGCTGACCATGGTCGAATATTCCAGAAGGATTCGACCTACAGAGTACCTGATGTCTTGAAACAATTGATACATTTCTCCACGATACGCCGTACTCTGTACTGCGCTAGTATTATAGACCTTCTGAGGGGCGTTCATCAAAAAATGTGGGGCAAAATGAATTTCGGCGATTGGACCTGGTATTTACTCCTTATCAAGTGCTCTGTAAGTTATCATCCTAGGTAATGTCTCCACGTGGTTCGGTGACAGAGAAGATAGATTCTATTACACTACTTTACACAGTGCAATACACCAGGATCAGGTAGGTACCTGACCCCTTGTACAAAGTATAGGTACCTACTACTAGGCTGTGGATTTAACAGATAAAATCCGGTCAGACTTGGACACCCATGTGGAAGTAAGTCAGCTGTGATGACTGACAAACTACGTAGTATTCATCCTCCAGTCTGGATGTCACGATCCTCAGTGCTGGTTGGTGTCATGCAAGCAATCAATTACTGTATTGTAGTACCAAGCAAGAGTTGCCAAGATAAGGAGAACCGCTTGAGCCCCAGGCATGATGATTAAATCACGCATGCGTTCACCAGGTAGGTCTCTCTCCCATCGTCCATACTCGATAATCCCGCTATGATTCCTTGTCCGGTATGCCAGCGACGACTTGATGTATCTGCTAAATTTACTTGGATTCGTGCTATCGAACTGTTCTGAGTATCCGATACATCCCATGACGGCCCTTCATATGATATATCACTTAGCCTTCATCATGACGGATTTGGGTTGCTGATTATCACCGGTGTTCACCATGATCATGTACGGCCAGCTAAGCCATAGAGGCATGCCTAAGCCATTGCCGGTGGGCTGGCATCGAATCAGACTGCGAATAAGTTGCTTATAGCCCCCCTTCTGCTATTATTTCTAATGGCCTATGATAATTATCCTGTAGGGGTTGCGGTATCCCACCTCCGTCGGACATCTACTGCATCTACTGCGTGCAAAGACCATCGCCGTGGTGTGGTATGTATGGATTGGCTGACGTATTTGCTTTGATGGAGGAATCTCCACGACGACTTCCACACATCCACAGGACTCGGAATAAATCCCTGAGGGGCGTTGAGACTTGAGACTTGAGACTTGAGAGATATACGAGCTCGATTGTAGTGATCGGATTGCCATGCCTTAAATAGAAAAGTGGCTCTTTTCTTGTTTAATGTGAAGCAGCCTCTTGTTTCTTGGAGTATCCATCCTGTACCTCCAATTGCTTGGATTACAAGTACTAGTAGGTTCTGTTATTGTATTACACTTACATATCCCCGTACTTACTTCCTCCTGGGTGAGATCTTGAGGAGATTAATGTCACCATACCTATCTACTCTAAGCCTCTGCTGTTGAACTTCTGCCTATTTGTCGAGGTAGTTGAGAGTGGTCATTTTCTTTCAAATAATAAACATCAAGAATCAAATAGAGGCGACGAGAATCCGAACATCTCTCAGCAGTACTACTAGAATTGAAAGGGAGCAAGGTTCAACCCCAGCCCACCAAATCGACCAACAGTTCTTGCGAAGTTCGCCCCCCCCAAAACTCGCTCGGGCCCGCCCTTCGCTTCTCCATCATAGCCATAGCATATTATTAGTTAGTTAGCACTGAGCAGCAGCAATCATCCTGCTTTAGTCCATCATTTAGTAGTTAGTACGGAGGTTTAATATGGTTCTGCCTTAGTATTCCTTTTTTGTATGGAGAAGTCCGGCATTTCTGTCGATGTTTCTTTGGTGTCCAGCACTCCAGCCACGGTACCTGGTGTCTAACCGCCCACTTGCCTCCTCTGCTGTTCTTTTCTATCCTCACATCGATCTATCTTTATTTTATTATTTTTTCTCCTTGATACCTTGATCCCTCTCGCTCAATTCTGCCCTGGTCTTATCGCAACCCTCGTGGAAGCCAATCTCAAACGTCCGTGTGTGTGTGTGTGTTCCATAGTGTATGGGGTAGTCCCACCTTTCGATTCCGCTGCTCATCCAACACGTTCCGCCCCATCCCTCTCGTTCTCTCCCCCAAGTCAAGGCTCAAGGCATCATTCAAACTCCAGCCAAGTTCTCCGAGCGAATATATACCTTATGCTGTCCTGATTGAGGATATTTATCGTTTCCCAGTCTGCTATTAATCACTTATTCGAATCTCTCTCATCAATTGTGCCGCGTTCGCTCATCTCGCTGCTGCGTTATTCTACCTCATAACCATACCCTCCTCATCCCTCGCGCGGCCCCCCGGCCATTCAACTCCGCACCCCGTCGAGTGCTCCTGGTGTTGGGCTGCCTTTCCCGCGGAAATTACCAGATGAAGCTGGCTATTGGGATTTGATTTATCTGGTGACAAAATCATGGGGTCGTTTTTGAGGAGTTTCCGAAACAATGCGGTATGATTTCCCCCGGCAGTTGCTGTGCTTGCCTGTCCTGCCCTCCGCATGGAAGACGTTTTTCTTTGTGTGTTCGCAAACCGATATCACGACGACACCAATATCCTTTTTTTTTCCCCAGTCGGAACTAGACGGGCGGGGCAGCAAGGCTTCGGCTTCGGATCGCTTTTTCATTTCTTCGATACTCTGATCGATCGCTGAGTTATCGTCTTGTCTAGGGATCTACCACGCCTTCGGTCGGGGCGGTCCCCGCAAAGAAAGAAGTCCCCATCCCTCCGATGACGCCTTTAGAAAAGAGATTGCTGGACATGGGTTCAATCAGAGGAGACGGAAGCGACAAGTTCTATGGCATGGAGAATGTGAGTTCGCATGATGTTTTGGCTAGTCCCTGCTGGCGATGTCAATTACTAACACATCTGATCCTCCTAGTATGGAAACACCTGGTAAGATATCCTGCGCACGCGACCTGGGGCAACTGGGGCAAAAGGGGAAGATATAGGGCAAAAACATCGCTGACACCTCGCCCAATAGCTACTGCAACTCGATATTGCAGTGTCTCTACTACTCGGTCCCATTTCGCGAAGCCGTGATCAACTATCCTACACGAACCCCGATAGAAAGCTTAGAAGCCGCGTTGGCAAAAAGTCTCCGGTACCCGAATCCAAATGCTCATCTTGAAGCAGAAGCCCAGGCAGAGAAACAGAGAGCCGCCAACGCTCAGCGACCCGGCATGCCACCAGCTCAACCGCAGAAACCCGAAGATAAGGACTCCCCGGACTATAAGAAGAAAATGGCCCTGCAGACTCTCCCGCTCTTAGAGGCGCAAAACAACGCCACCAGTTATGGTATGTCGGAATCATTATTCACCTCCCTGAAGGATATATTCGAGTCTGTCGTCGGGAGTCAGTCCCGAATCGGCATCGTGCGTCCGCAGCAATTCTTAGATGTGCTCCGACGGGATCATGAAATGTTTCGGACGGCTATGCATCAGGACGCGCATGAGTTTTTGAACTTGCTACTCAACGAGGTGGTTGCGAATGTCGAGGCCGAAGCTTCGAAACAGCCTGCTGCCATAGAGAAGAGCCTCCCCGCGCCCGACCATGCGGAGACCGTCGATCAGTCCGCTAGCTCGGGCTCGAAAACACCCAACACCACGCGCTGGGTTCACGAGCTGTTCGAGGGAACCTTGACATCCGAAACACAGTGTCTCACATGTGAGAAGGTGTCTCAGCGGGACGAGATCTTCCTGGATCTCTCAGTGGATCTGGAACAGCATTCGTCGGTCACATCATGCTTGAGGAAGTTCTCCGCCGAGGAGATGCTTTGCGAACGAAACAAGTTTCACTGCGACAACTGCGGTGGTCTCCAGGAGGCCGAGAAACGAATGAAAATCAAACGCTTGCCGCGCATTCTGGCCTTGCATCTCAAGCGGTTTAAATATACCGAAGATCTGCAGCGACTCCAGAAGCTCTTCCACAGGGTCGTGTATCCCTACCACCTTCGCCTGTTCAATACCACCGACGACGCTGAGGATCCCGACCGCCTGTACGAGTTGTATGCGGTGGTGGTGCATATCGGTGGCGGGCCCTACCACGGACATTACGTAGCAATCATCAAGACCGAAGATCGAGGATGGTTGCTTTTCGATGACGAGCTGGTCGAACCGGTGGACAAGAATTATGTCCGGAACTTCTTTGGCGACAAGCCTGGCTTGGCCTGTGCCTACGTCCTGTTTTATCAGGAGACCACCCTCGAGGCCGTCATGAAGGAACAGGAGCAGGAGAACATGGAGTCAAATCTTAGCGCCACCGATACGAATGAAGCGGCCTTGAAGCCGAATGGGTCCTCTCCGTCACATCTGGCACATGTCCACAGCGCCTCTTATATCCCATCGCTGGAGGAACACAATCGGCCCAACGGTCTCAAGCGCGCTCCGACCGCGCCTCAGCTTTCTACCCATCACGAGCATGGAGATCCCGAGAGCGGTGCATTTAGCCCCGTTACTGCAACGCCCCCTGTACCTCCGATTCCCGAGCACCTCTCCGCCGCTCCGATTCCGCCGAAGAGCGACGTGCAAGGCAAGAAAGAACGGGCCCGAGAAGAGAAGGAACGAAAAGCGGCTGAAAAGGAACGCGAGAAGGCCGAGAAGCTGCGTCGAAAGGAACAGGAAGCGCGAGCGAAAGAAAATCAACGCCGCGAGGAAGCCGAATTGAAGGCTGCTCTAGAGGCGAGCAAAGCCTCCAAGGCTCAGGAGGACCGCCGCCAGAGCCCGGACCATGGCAAAGACAAACTCGGCGGGGGGTTGAGCCGACTCAAGCGAGGCAGCAAGAGCTTCAGTCAGAGACTGGGCAAGGACAAAGAAACCCGGAGTGTATCATCGTTGGAAGCCCCACCCCTGCCCATCCCAGGGCATCCGATTTCGCGCGATGGGCCGATCCCCGAGCAACATCAGCAACAGCCAGACCCGAAGGATGATCCGTTCCAAGATTCACACCACCCCAACAAGCCTATGATGAAGGAGGACGAACAAGCGAACCACAAAGACCCCAAGCACGAGCGAACCGGGCATGGGAAATGGAGAAGTTTCAGCCTGCGAAAGAAGTCATTCAGCATTCTCTCATAGAGATACATGTTTACCTCAAAAGCTCGAAAAACAATTGCATCACCTGCACATAATACCCGACTGTCGCCTCCCGTACATATTTCGATGAATGTATCATCTTCTCTTTCTCTTCAACATCGGCGCCATTCTCCGTGATGACAAAAGCAGGCTGCTGCCGTCATCAAACGCAGCTGCAAAGCTGGGATGCCGATTCTGTTTTATTCCTCTTCTTTTTCTTTTTGCCCATCTTTCCCCATTTTCTTCATGCATTTATGTGGCCGATTCTGTTTTCAGTTGGGTGATCTTGTGATACCCTTGCCTGGGTCAGACAGTGGCGTACATGAGGCGTCGCGCGGATATCTGTTTTGTTTTGTTTTGTGTTTTTGTTTCACTTTCTGTTCCTACATTTATTTTTAAACAACTCGAATGGACACGGTGTACAGGTAGCGTTAACATTTCGTGATCATGGGACGTCCTCAAGGTCTTTGAAAAAAAGGGTATAATCCGTCCGAATATAACGTAGATTTTATCTTCCAGCGGTCCTTGCCAGATTGATAGTTCTTCAGAAGGATAGGTTACGTTCGTAGTGTAGACTTCCCTGCGACTGAGTATGTCGAATTAAAGCATATCATCGAGTCTATGGCCATGAAGAAGTAATACACGCGATGAACATGACAGCGCGGTGTACGCATGAACCACCCCAAGCGACAAGACGAGGGATTCCTCCTCCATGGTAATCAATGAGGAATTCAACCGTGGTATCAATCAATCAATCAATCAATCAATCATACATGCGGTACAGAGACCCCCGGCAGTCTTGTCCCGAGCAGGCCCACACGCCGGACGTCTCTCCCACGTACCAGCCCTCGCGGATATAGCTCGGCCAGCTCTGCTCCAGCCCGTGAAGCGTCCTTCGTATCCCGCAGACATGGGTATTCGTTTTTTTCCTCCACCCCCGGCCCTTGTTGCTCCCCAGGTACAGCGCAGAAGAAGTAAAACATAACGCAATTGGGTCGCTGGCGCGCTTTCACCCAAGGATAAGCTCGTAGATGATGATGGTCGTATTGATCACGATGAGGGGTACTGCACACCGATAACAACGGCAAAACACGTTAGCCAGTGGCTTCGCTCCAAGCTCCAAGCTTCAAGCTTCAATTTGCCTAGCTAAACACCGTAAACCCCCCCAGAGAAAGGGGGGAGGGGATAGATGGCAACATACTTCGCATAACCGTGCGCACACTCGCGATCAGGTTCACGGATTTAGCTTTGATGCTGGTGCTATCTTGCGAAGTGCCGAAGGCAGGGTCGGCCTGGGTGCGGCCCCATCCGACTGTTTCAAGCGTCGGGAGTTAGTATTCTTTGTCATTTTTTTTTTTCATTTGGGGAATAGGGAAAAGAAAGCTGGGGCAAGGATGATCGAGAGGGAGGGAGGGGAGGGGAGGGGTATACTTCTAGCGAGGAACCGGTCTTCGGAGAGGATGGCCACGGCGTTGATTAAGAGGCAGCATACTGCGGAAGAAGTCGAGTTAGAGCTGGGCACTGGTTGGTATGCGCCTGTGATGGGCGCCGGAGGGGAAACAGGGGTGGAAGAGTCATACCGTAGAAGAGTTTCCCGAGACCGAAGAGAAACATCTTTGCGGACGAGAAGGCGAGACTCAGAGGCGCAGGAAGAAGGGATTATTAGACGAGATGGAGCTGGATGGGAGAAGGGGAGATAGAGATTCGGAGGCGCCAGATGGTCGTTGCGGTTGCGGCGTTTGTTGGACGTGTGGGGATTATTATTGGGGGGGGAAAAGCCGCCGGAATGACTTCACAGTTCACAGTACCTGCCAAACTACTTACATCCTCCATGCTGCATACGTCTCCCCTTCCCAAGGGACATGCAAAGAGGACCTCGCTTGCGGCACAATGGGGGGTAATAATCTAGGTACGGGATGACGACGGTACTGCGCGCTGAGGTTATCTGTGGAATCATTGCTGATTGTTGATACCGGCTACATCTAGTCTTCCTGCTGCTGCTCGTGGCCATCCCAGTCCTGGTTGATCTGCACCTGTTTGTCGCGCCGTACACCAAGGTCGAGGAGTCGTTTCACATCCAGGCCATCCACGACATCCTGAAATATGGCATTCCGACGGAAAATATCTCCAAGGTCCTGGCTCAATATGATCATTCCGAGTTCCCCGGGGCCGTACCTAGGACGTTCGTCGGCGCTGTTCTCTTGTCCGGGCTCTCGCAGCCGTTTATATGGTTGAATGAGAACATCGATCGGCAAACCTGCGGTATGTCTTTTGCCTTCATTCCTTCCTTTCTTTCTTGGAAACTATCGATTGCTGATGGCGTGTCCTAGCTCGCGCCATTCTAGGCCTATTCAACGCCTTGTCGCTGGTATCATTCGGACTCGGCGTCCGGAGAGCCTTCGGAAAGACCACAGCGATCTGGTACCTGCTGTTTCAAGCGAGCCAATTCCATGTCCTCTACTATGCGTCGAGGACTCTGTCCAACATGTTTGCCTTTGGCATGTCTACCCTGGCGATCCGCGCCCTTCTGCCGGAACCCGTACCCGCCGATGTCTACCGAAGGAGGTGCCGTGTGGCCTTGTTCCTGCTGACCATCGCCGGTATTGTCTTCCGGTCCGAGCTGGCTCTCTTCCTGGATACAAACACAGCCTTCCTCTTTGCTACGGGCCGCATCCGCATCGTGCAGGATATCCTCCCCGCCGGCGCACTGGGGCTTGCCGTCGGGCTGGTCATCACCGTGCTCGTGGACTCGTTCTTCTGGCAGCAGCTCCCGCTGTGGCCGGAGCTGGCCGCGTTCAGATTCAACGTCCTCGCCGGCCAGGCCTCCGCATGGGGCACCCACCCCTGGCACTTCTACTTCACCAGCGCCATCCCGCGCCTCCTGCTCAACCCGTTGACCTACCTGGTCGCCATCCCCTGCGCCCTCCTGCACCCCTCCACGCGCTCCCGCGCCGCCTACATGCTCGTCCCCTCGCTCGCCTTCGTGGCCATCTACAGCATCGTGCCCCACAAGGAATGGCGCTTCATCGTCTATATCGTTCCATCCTTGACCGCCGTCTCGGCCCAGGGCGCCTCGTACCTCTGGACCCACCGCACCAAATCCATTCTCTGCCGCCTTCTCTCGCTCGCCCTGCTCCTCTCGACCCTGGCCTCCTTCCTCCTCTCTACCTTTGTCCTCCTCCCCGCCTCCTCGGCAAACTACCCCGGCGCACGCGCCCTCAACACCCTCCACAACCGCGCCCACAACTCCCATCCCGTCATCTCCGTCTACCTCGGCAACCTCGCCTGCCAAACCGGCGTCACCAGGTTCCTGGAAATGCCGCCTCCCCCTTCCCCGTTGTCGCACACACAACACCCCCTCGAAAGCACGCCCTCGCTCTGGCACTACGACAAAACCGAAGATGAGACCGCCAAATCCCTCCCCTCCTTCTGGGACCAGTTCGACTACCTCCTCGTCGAGCCGGCCGAGGCATCCTATGTGCAGGCCCTGCCGGGCCAGTCGGACCGCTGGGCCGAGACGGAGGTGGTCAACGGGTTCGCGGGGGTGAAGGTCCTACGGCCCGGCGACGTGGCGACGGGGCAGCTGGAGGAGCGGGTGCTGGGCGTGGCGCTGGGGCCGGACGGTGCGCGGTCCTGGCGCGAGTTCCGCGATTATGCGCGCAAGTATCTCACGCGCGGGTGGTGGGCTGAGTTGAGGATGGAGCCGAAGATTCGGATTATGCAGCGTGTCTAGGGGTCAGGCATTAATTCGGGGATATTAGAGGGTATATGCGTGTATGATATAGTATGATATATGTCTTTTGTTCTGGGTAAAATCGAGAATCAGGAGAAAGAAATGAAGAAAGAAAGAAAGAAAGAAAGAAAGAAAATGTACATCAGCTCTAGGATATCACTACAAATAGAAGATTCAATCGACAAAAAAGTCTCCAGGTTTCCCGTTTCCCCCTCACGCCGCCCCGCTTTCCAGCCTGTCCAGTCTCTGCTCCAGGTCCCGGACCCAAGGCTCCACGAGCTCGATGTTGCTCTTCATCGCCGTCTCGCTGAGACCCATCTTCTCCTCGACCACCTTGAGCCCCTCGCGCCACTGGTCGATTTCCCCCGTCATCGCGGCGTGTCGCTTCTCCAGCTCGTTGAGCGACTCGGCGGCCTGTGCGGCGCCGGCGTGGATCGCTCGGAGGGAGCGAAGCCGCTCGAGCACGCTGGGGAGGATGGGATGCAGGGATTGGATGGTGGGGAGGGTGGCGTAGAGGGCCTGGATCTTGGTGGCCTGTTCGTCGCGCTGGGTGGCTGCCTGGTCGACTTCCGTGGCCGACGAGGACGACGCCGTGTCGGACGTGGGCTCAGCGGTCGTCGTTGACGCGAGGCGGGCGTTCTGGGCGGCTTTGGCGGCGTCGACGGCGCGTTTGCGCGCGGACGCCAGGGCCTCGGTGTCGCTGGTCAGTCTGCGGACGCGGCTCGCCAGGGCCTCCAGATGAGTCGTTGTGAAGGTTGCGGAGGGCGCGCCGGATCCGGTTGGCGGGACCGTCGATGCTGGGGTGGGGCCCACGAGGACGTTTGTGAGGGTGGCGAGGCGGGAGGTGAGGTGGTCCAGGGCCGGAAGCACGGGCTGCAGGGCCGGTTCGGAGATCCCGTCCGAGACAAAGGGGTTGGAGGAGCTAGAGATGCCAATCGCGGCTTCGACTAATGCTAGCCGGCCATCAAACGCCGCGGCATGCGCCAACACACCGGGGGACGACGAAGTCGTCGCCTCTTCTTTCGCGGCGGCGCTGTCGGACCCATTCTGCTCGCTGGGCAGGTCGCGGGCGCCGTTCGACGCGAGCTTCTGAGAAAGCACTGTGGCTGCAGAATGCGATCCTGGTACGTTACGAGAAGACGCGTGGAGATTATCCAACGCCCGACTCAGCTCCAGCACGCCGTCATCCACCTGGTCCGCAGGTGTCTCCTGGGACTCCGCTGCCGCTTGCCGTGACTCCATCTCATCCTTCAGCTCCTCCACTTCTCTCCGCAGGCGAGCCAGCTTCCTCTCAAAGCTCTCCTCGTCGCTGTCGCTGTAATCGCCCGCCCCCTCGAGACCGTCGTCGCGTGCCCGCCGTCGCCGACTTTTGCTCCTGTATGCTTTTCGTCTGAGAGCGATGCTGTCCGAGAAATTGACATCCCGGGCATCTACCGTTGCTCCGAGGAAATGGGCGCGCGCCTCGTCGACGTCGACGCCATGTCGGTCAATGTCGGGGTTGGAGCCATTGTCGTCGGCGTCGGAAGTGGTACGGATAGTTGTGGTCTTGCGGGTTGCTAGTTAGAGAGGGTTTCGGGTCGTCTTGCGCATCCGCAACGGAACTGGTGGTACTAACCGGGACGGTGGATGCCTCGTCGGTCAAGTCTGGAGTCTCATAGATATCGGGGGCTAGATCCTAGTGGGAACACGGTGGTGGTTAAGTTGGGATCAGGTCAGAGCGGTGATGTCCTGAGGAGGTTCCACATACTAAGTCTGGGAGACCGGCATATTTCTTATTAAAGGACATGCCTGGGGGGGCGATCACTGTGAGACAAGGTGTCTCTGATGGTAGTTCTCTGTATCGGCGTTGACTCTTGGGGTTTGTTTAGTTACTCCATGGATCTGTTGTTCAGAGTGTCGATGTGGATGTCCAACTCCGCGTTGGCACGTGAAAGGGGGAGATCGGCTTCTTGGCTGCCTGAGAATTCAGGAACGGAACCGCTCAGGGCCGAAAGTTTCTTCCCCACACTGCCTCAGGCCCTCAGGCCCCCAGGCCCCAATCCCATATGAAACTGCGTCATCAGCAGCCATTCAACCGAGCTGCCTATGAGCCTATGAGCCTATGAGGTGATAACTATTCGTGAGCTCGGAATAATACTGTAGACACTAGACAGGATCAGCTAGTTACCTTCGTAGATGTCTGCTCTCTTCACGTGTCAGCCTCGGTGGTTAGCGGCGGAAGAAAGCAGTGGACAGACACTGTTCCCAAACAGGCAGTGGTGGAGGGGAAACACAACATGTGCTGCAGCTGCTCAACTGCTGGTTTTAAAACCACCCCGTCTGGCGTCCTCCTCCTGCACTTCTCTCTCATCTCTTTCCCGCTCATCCTCCCCTAACTTCCATTCTTACCATCTCCTTATCATCCATCATGGCCGCCCCCGCAGAAGTCACCATCAAGAACCTCAGTGGAGAATGGATGATGGTGAGCACCAACACCAAACCCCCCCCCCACCCCTTCCTCGTAGTTCAGCGCACTCGCGGCTCTCCCACCGTCTTGCCCTTTGCTAATCGAGCTTCTCAATATCAAGGAGAAATCCATCTCCGATCCTACTGATCCCGTTCTCTCATTGGTATGTCATACCCTCCTTCTTACCTCTTTTCGCGACAAACCCCCACTCACCCACCTCCCAACAACAGCAAGGCGTCGGCTGGGTAACCCGCAAAGCCATCGGACTCGCCAGCGTGACACTCAAGGTGACGTCGTACGCCGACGCCCAAGACGCCAAGGTCTTGCACGTCGATATCGACCAGATCGTCACGGGCGGTCTCAAAGGCACCAGCGAGAAGCGCCAGACGGACTGGACTGACCGCGAGCACACCGACCATATCTTCGGCAGGCTCCAAGGCCGGTCGCGGCTGCTGCGCGGCTCCAAGGGCGACGACAGCAAGGTCCGCCCGGACGTCGAGGTCTATACCAAGATCGACGATGCCAAGGTGAAGCAGTTTCTGCGGGGCGAGATCCTCGCGGACGGGAGCGCGTCCGAGGGCTTCCTCGTCGATAATGTCGGGGAGGAGTATGGGGAGGGCGAGGGACTCTGGCTGCAGAGCTGGGTGGTGAACCAGGATAGTGGATACGGCTGGACCGCGGAACAGGTGCGTTTTCTAGCGAACTCTCCCGGGGGGGGGGTTGTTGATCGTGGGAAATGATGGGCAGATGCTGACTTGCTGCAGATTTGGGGCTTCGAGACTATCAACGGCAAGCGGTATCACACTCGCCGCGTGGTGGTGGCCAAAGACGGCAAGTACCAGATGGCCCGTCTTGTCTATGACTTTGTCAAGAAGTCGGAGTAATTGTTCCTTGACGGAATCTCTGGCTATAAGACCAACTTCTAGAGAGAGAGGTCCGACTCCAGATGAGTGGACGGACTGGGTGGGATATGGCACACATGTACAGTGGCTTCGAGCTAAAATCACGATTCTATTGGCCTATTGTTAGTTGTAGAATCGACGAATACTCTTCTTTCATCCAGTTCATATGTAAACGGATCATATCGCTTCGTTAAAAGTCAAACAGTCAAACATCGTGATAATTAGATACATTCTCGATGTCCCAGATGCAATTGGGAACTCCCAATGACAATTATGACTGGACAATCTCCCAACATAACATAGCATAGGTGGTTAATATTCATCAGCTCAAATACCAGACCGACACGCCATAAAGTGCAACTCAATTTAATTTGATATCACACCGTATCTAAACCACCTTTTTTTTTACGAATGCGTCGGCATCACCACGTTCGCCTTGGTGCTGACAGCATCCTCGCTGCGCCACAGACTCGTGACCGTCTTCTGCTGGGTATAGAACTGCAGGCCCGGTTTGCCGTAGAAGGTATTCGCGCCGCCGCCGGCGATGCTCTTCTTGTTGCCGGTGAAGGAGAACATGGGCAGGGGGACGGGGATGGGGACGTTGATGCCGACCTGGCCGGCCTCGATGTCCTTCTGGAAGCGGGAGGCGGTGGAGCCGGAGCGGGTGAAGACGGCGGCGCCGTTGCCGTACTCATTCTTGTTGATGAGGTCGATGGCGTCGTCGAGGGTGGGGACGTTGAGGCAGATGAGCACGGGGCCGAAGATCTCTTCCTTGTAGCAGCGCATGTTGGGGGTGACGTTGGTGATGATGGTGGGGCCGACCTGTATCTCAGATGTTAGCCGGGGGGGGAAGGGAGGTTGGGAGGTAAAGAGGGACTGGGGGAACGGGGGAAGGACTTACAAAGTTGCCATTGGGGTACTTCTCGGGCTTGTAGCCGCGGCCGTCCAGGAGGATGGTGGCGCCCTCCTCCTCAGCGCTGGCGATCAGGCCCTCGATGCGTTTCTTGCTCTCCGGGCTGATGACGGGGCCGAGATCGGCGCCCGCCTCAAACCCGCCGTTGACGTTCAGGGCCTTGGCCCGCTCCGCCATCTCGGGGAGCCAGTCCTTGGTCTCGCCGACCATGACGACGGTGCTGAGTGCCATGCACCGCTGTCCGGCCGCGCCAAAGGCCGCGCCGACAAGGGCGTTCAGGGTCTGGTTCTTGTTGCAGTCCGGCAGGATGGCGGCGTGGTTCTTCGCACCCAGGTTGGCCTGGACCCGCTTGCCGTTGGCCGAGCCGCGGGTGTAGATGTATTCCCCGGCACGGTTGCTACCCACGAAGCTGATGGCCTTGATGGCCGGCTCATCGATGATGAAGTCGACCGTCTTGGCCGACCCGTGGATGATGTTGATCACACCGGGGGGGAAGCCCGCCTCCTGGGCCAGCTCGGCCAGGATCATGGCCGCTCCGGGGTCCCGCTCGGAGGGCTTGAGGATCAGACAGTTTCCAGTGATCGTCGCAATGGGGATACACCAGAGGGGAATCATCGCGGGGAAGTCTGCGGGTGGGAGCGGTTAGTCTCGGAGGTGCATAGATGGGGCTGTGGGATTCTTACTGAAGGGGCAAATCGCGGCCACAACTCCCAGGGGTTCTCTGTAGCTGCGAGTCTCCATATCCTTGGCGACTTCCAGAACCTCGCCGGTCAATTGGGTGGTGATGCCACAGGCGGTCTCTGCGACCTGCAGACCCCGCAGGACGTCACCCTTGGCGTCGGCGAAGGTCTTACCCTGCTCCAAGGTGATGGACGCGGCCAGGCGGTCCCAGTTGGCTCGGATGAGGCTCACAAACTTGAACATGATCTGCTGCTTGGCCATGATGCTGGTCGCGCGCCAGGCAGGGAAGGCCTTCTCGGCCGAGGCCACGGCAGCACGCAGCTCCTCATCGGTGCTCTGAGGCACGCGGGTGACGAGGTTGTTGGTCGCCGGGTCGTGTAGATCAATCCATGTGGTGGCCTTGGACGACACGAATTGGTTGTCAATAAAGTTGGTGGTATCGATGGGGTTGGCGATCGGGGTATGGTCCGTCGGGTATTCGGTGGCGGTGGTAGCCGCGGAAGTGGTTGCTGCGGGGGCCATTTGTTGTGCTGTGGCGTGGAGTCTACGAGCTGCCACTCGGGATGCGGATACGGAAGAAGAAGAAGAAGCAGCAGCAGCTCCTCTCCGAGAAGCTAATAAAGAGGAAGCGGACGATGTCGATGTAGACAGAGATCGAGCTGCAGCAGCTGTTGCGACTCTTGACGTGGCAACGGCCGTGCGGGGAGACGCAGCGCGGAGAGCGGGGAGAGAACGGGCAAAAGACCGACTGGCGGCCATGACGATGTAGTATAGGGAGGGAGGGATGGTAGAGAGGGGAGGAATAGAAAGAAGCCTTTGAGATGAGAGAGTCAAGGGGGAGGTAAAAGAAAAGAAAAGAAAAGAACAATAAGCAGGGGGGGCGTTGGGGGGAGGGGAATGAAGGATATAAAAGTCCGCGGGTGATGGGAACGAAGCTCTGGGGAGATGGACGGACTCCGCGTAAGTTACGAGTACACAGTACTCCTACCACTTTTGACCTTCCCCTTAGGTTCAATCCCTCACCCAGTCACACTAACACTACACTAGATCACTAGGTAGATCCTCCAAATACTCTGTAATAATAATCTACTCCAAATCATAGTTACTACAGTCTACAACTACTACTACAACCCGGAAAGAACGCCGAGGTCAACCGATAACAGCCATAAACACTGCGAATTCGGCGATCCTCACCAATCACCGTCCCAGCATTCCCCTCGGGGTCAACCTAACTCCTAGGTATTGTATGGCTGAACCTATCTTAGTATTCCATAGTCCGTATGCTACCACCATTCACTCAGAAAAATGGACACAATATAAAATCCTTCGATTCATAGCATCTCATGGAATCATCCATTCCTTCGTAAGAAGAATGATCTCAACTATGGAGTAGCTGGCGCGTGTCTTGACCGCCATCCTCACCCACTTGCTTACGGAGTACATGGAGAGACGAACTACCGGTGAACAGTGCTTAGAAAACGACTCGGTAGGTAATAATAAATTTGCGATCTCAAGCTGCCGACTGGACTACTTTACATATGCCATCCGGTTTCTCTCCTCGTCCAGGTCGAGAGATGGCCCTCTTCTGTTCTCATATCTCATCATCCGTCGCAACAATCGTCCTCCACGGACCTTGCTGGACCGTCCATAAACAACCAAGGATATCGGAGTACAACAACGATTTGAACGCTGCAATCAATATAAAATGTGAAATCTTAATTTCATATGTTTGTTTGTATGTTTGTTTGTGTGTTTTTTGGGGGGTAATTTTTTCCTTCTTTTCTGTGTTCTCAATGCCCCGTGGAGTTCTCATTCCCCAATTCGCCATCATCCCCTCCGAGAAGAATGGAAGAGAAGAAGAGCGTTGAGTTTACTGAGCAGACGAGCGGGTGTTGCGCTTGGTAGCTCCACCCTTAGCAGTATCAGCCGCAGAGCTGACAGCCTCGCTGGCCTTCTCCTTGGCAACCGTGGCGGCCTCCTTGCCCTTCTTAGCGGCGGCGGAGGCGGCAGGCGCAGGGCTGCTCGCTCCAACAGCGCCGACAATCACCAGGATCATGGTCAGGAGAAGAGCGCCCAGTCCACCAGCGACCTCGGGAACCTGCTTGACCGCGTTGATGGGATCCTGCTTGGCAAGGCCAACGAAGTGGTCGACCTTCTCCCGAACATAGGTCACGGGATCCTCCTTGAAGCTCACGCTGGGAGTGACAGCCTTCTCCTCGGGCTTGGGCCGGGAGGCCTCTTCCAGAGCAACTTCGACAGGGTGCTTCAGATCAAAGGTCTCCTTGCGGAGCTTCTCGGCGTCCTCGACGGAGTGACCAATGTAGATGTTGTCGAAGAGAATGTCGTTCTGCATGGTCCAGATCTCGAAACCAACCTATCCGGGATTAGCAAGAACGTCAAGAGCAAAAGTGGGAAAGGAAGGAAAGAAACTTACAGCGCCCATGGGCTCAAAGTTGGAAGGAGTCTTATCCTCAAAGTAGGTGGGGTTGGCGATCTTGCGAGGCGCCCACTCACCCTTGTAGGCCGGGTTGTCAATCATAGGAGCAAACCACTTGCCCTTGTAGGCAGGGTTCTTCTTCATGGGAGGAGTCCAGGGTCCGCATCCAGAGACATCATTGCACTTGGGGTTGGGGACGGTAGGGGGGACCCAATCACCATCCTCCTCATCATCCCAGTCCTCGGGCTTCTCGGCCTCGGGGTCGGGGACGCTAGAGGGCTCGTCCTCGAGCCAATCCTCGGGGATGGTGGCCTCCTCGTCAACAATTTCGAAGGGAGCCTCCTCATCCCAGTCTTCAGGCTTGGAGGCCTCAGGGTCGGCGATCTTGATTTCGTCAACCCAATCAGCGGGCTTCTTGTCCTTGGGATCATCGATCTCCTTGTCGGGGTTGACAGGAGGGTTGAAGTCCGCCAGTAAAGTACCGTTCTTGACAGCCTCGCCGTCAATCAGGATCTGGAAGGACTGGTCGGGCTTGACAACCAGGGTGTACACCGAGGTGAGGGTGGATGTACGGGCGGCGGGAGGGGCCGTCAGGTGCTTCTCCTCATACTCGCCGGTCTTGGGGTTCTTGTGGCGGAAAATAAAGTGAACCTAGGACACCGTTCAGTGAGCAGGGCGATCCAGAAGCAACGGGCTGGGCGGCCAGTTCATACCTTGTTGGTAGCACCGCACTTGTCGGGACCAAACATGATCACGTAGGGGGTGGTGTTGGAGAACTCCTCGGCGTGGAGCTTCTTGTTCTCCTGGAGGATCTTCATGTAGGCACCGCCGCAAACGAGCGAGTCTTGGGGGAAGAAGAGGATCAGCATACTGTTGAGCGATCACTGGAGACTCCAACAGGGAGCACCTACTCTGTGGCTTGACCTCATACTGAACAACCAGAGTCTTGCCCTTGTTGTCAATCACATTGGGGAACTTGGCCGAGATGGCGTGGTGAGCCGCGACATTCTTGACCACCAGACCCTTGTCGCCAACCATGCCGTTGAGCACGGTAGGCTCCTCGACGGACCATTCACCGATGTAGGCCCAGTCCTCCTCCGATTTGGAGTCCTCCTTCTTGGCGTGGGAAGGAGTCCATCTCGAGTCCCAATCGCCGGTGAACTGTTCGAGGAAGGGGGCTTTCAAGGTAGTAGGCTAGAATTTAAGATTGACCGTCAGTAAATGAGATGCGGAGACGCAAGGTAAGTGGTGTGGGGGGGGGGTTTCGAGTCGCGACTTACAGTGAAGGTAGGCTTCTCCACGAGGGAGGTAGCGTCGGCCTGCTTCTCAGTCTCCTCAGCATGGGCCTGGCCCATCAAGGTGGCCGAGGAGACGAGCGCGGACGTGATGGCTGCGTTGAAACGCATGATGGACGATGAGAAAGGGAATAACCCGACGACAAAGCTTCTAGAAACAAATAGCACAGTGGTAAGCAAGCAAGCAAGCAAACAATGAATTAGACTTCCGTAGAAGGAAGAGAGGGAATGCAAGAGCTGAGCTCTAGATAGATGAAGGAAGGGAAGATGTAGTTACCAGAAGAAGAGAGATGATTGATGATCCACACCAAACAGAAGGGAAGGAGAGAAGGAAGGGGAAAGAAGAGAACAAAAAAATGACTGGCGGACAATTGAAGATATTATATATCCAGCAGTGAAGGGATAATCAGGTAGCCGGCGGAAGCAATTGTCCACAGCTCCAGTCTATCGTGCAGCTTCTTCGTCCTGACAGCTGGGAAGTTCAAAGGTGGCCTCTTCTTGGTTACTGTTTGGGGTAAAGCCGACACGGCCCGATGGGGTTTAGTGGGTGATTCTCTAGTGTTCGGTCGATGGAATTCTTACTATGTATTATTATGATGATTCTTATTATTGAATGATTATTAAGAATCATTTTGCTCTGTCTATCACTCTAATTAATTAGTCTAGTTATTAGTGGATTATTATTTCATTATCGTTGTACTTGGAGTTTTATCTCTGGATCTCTCTGTTTTGTGATTACTATCAGTAGTGATCCAATATGGACTGAGTCTCTTGCTGGTAGACTCCAATTCAGTATACTATACATCCGATTTCAATAAAATATAGACATTGAACACCTCCAATCGTAATGACATATTGCGCAATCACTATATACTCCGTAGGTACTACATACCTTAGCCTCTAGGTACATAGTACTTACTATCTAGTATCTACTGTATCTCCCCCCGCTCCTGTCATAGAGGAAAAATGATTTTCAGCTCCCTCCCCCCGCCTCACCACCCAATCAATCTATACCATCACCATCTTCCTGTCTTCTCTTGACCACCGATCTTCTCATTCTCTGAGATACTTCTCTTACGGTCCTCCGTTCTCCGGTAATGGCAATCGCTTCTTAGCTTCAAGGTCTCGTTCTAACAGTCGCCATAGGTGTCCGATAGCAAACTCACGTACGGTGGAGTACAATCTTCCAAAATGGTCCAGGAAGTCGAGAACAACAACAACAACAACAACAACAATGATCACCTGGTGCAGTCTTCTGACCCAGAGCATCCCGCCAACTTGATTCCCGAGCTCTGCCGCAAATTCTACAACTGGGGTTGGGTTACCGGTACTGGTGGTGGAGTAAGTGTTGCACTCCGCGTCGCAAGAGAAAAAAAAAAAAATCAAACCGTCGCTGAACAAGACCCTCGTCAAATTATATAGGCTTCCATCCGTCGCGATGAACATATCTTCATTGCGCCCTCTGGAGTGCAGAAGGAATTGATTCAACCCCACAACATTTTCGTCCTGCAGTTCCCGACCCCCAAGTACCCGCCCTCCGACCGAAAGTACATTCGCAAGCCCCTCGAACTCAAGCCCTCCGCATGCACCCCACTGTTCCTCGCTGCCTTTGAGCGCGGTGCCGGCTGCTGTATCCACACCCACTCCCAGTGGGCGGTCTTGGTGACACTTCTGGTCGAGCGCGAGAAGGGCCCCGACGGCTGCTTCGAGATCAGCAACATCGAGCAGATCAAGGGTATCCCCCGCGGCAAGGGTAAGGGCATGATGGGTTTCTTCGACACGCTCAAGATCCCAATCATCGAGAACACTGCCTTCGAGGAGGATCTCACCGGAAGCTTGGAGAAGGCGATGGACCAGTACCCGGATACCTATGCTGTTCTGGTCCGCAGACACGGAATGTGAGTTTTTTTCTTTCTTTCTTTGGTTCGGGTCTTTAAATAGCCATTGAAGCTGACGAGTGTACAGTTATGTGTGGGGTGACGATGTGGCCAAAGCAAAGACCCAGTGTGAGAGTTTGGATTACCTTTTCCAGCTTGCTGTTGAGATGCACAAGCTTGGTATCCCGTGGGTCAAATAGATCTGCCCTGAATAAAGAGAGCAAGGTGAAAATACAAGGCGAAGGGATGCTTATGACAAGATTGAGCATCTATACCAAAAGAAAGAGAGAGAAAAAAAAAAAGCTGGATTTCAGTCCAGCAATATTATGACGAAAAGACGCGCTTGATGACTGAGAATACATGGTGTATATGACATTATATAGAGCTGTTTATAAATGCGAGAAAGGTCTCTGCAAGTTGAAGAATTGTTCGTTTTCCGAGGTATATCTCTCTCGTAGTAGCAAATCAGATCCGCTTACAAGGTGATCAATTCCACTAGAAACAAAGATCACATCGGATTCGCTGTATTTATTTTTGGTCTTTGATTATTGCTTGAACAGTATAAATAATTTCAATGGATATCACTATCTGATCGAAGCTCGGCAGTACAACAGCTAGTATCTACGTAGCTTAACCCAACCCTTGGCGGGCCGGAGTGACGAGGAACTTAGTCGTTGGAAACGGCGCGGATCATCCATCTCCATACAACCACCTCTCCAATTCCGATCCACGCCCCTCATCGGCTTGTGATCTATTATCATTACAACCTGATCATACTGTGCTGTTGAAACTTGTCTCCAGGAGTTAGAACCAGTTATAGTCATCAACTTCACCTCAATTCTCATGGATCTCGACGCTGGGGATTCCCCGTGGGGCGGTAAGCAGGCAACACCACCACCACCACCACCACTTCGCATTGCCATTCCTAACATGGCCCTTACTTAGATGTGCCCTCGCAGGGCCCTGCCTCACCAGGACAGGCCGCCGAAGGAACCCGTATGTACTTTGTTCTTTCTGCGCACCATACCCCGTCCACTACAGACCGAGACAGGAGCTCACCTCCTACCTGCAGCTGCAGAACAATCTACACAACATGCCAGCCTGAGCGCTACCCGTTCTCCAGTCCGGCGAAACCTGCGAGGTGCTCGTAAGATCAGCGCGCACGCGACGAAGCTCGAAGCCGTTGACGATGCCGTTGACCCGCTTGGCCCTCTCGGGGACACGACCACCGAGACCGCTCCCGTCACCGAGCAGGCGCCGACACCACCGCAGAAGGAGCCATTCGCCGGTCGCAACGCCCGTCCAACCTCGTCCACATCGCAGGCTTCCAGTGGCGCGGCATTGGGGGAGTCTGTCCATCTTGAGGAAAATGGTGCGGGGTTCAGGGGACCTCCACCGGTGCAACCCGCGCCGGAGGCGGATGGGATCAAGAGACAGACCCAGCCCAGTGTCAGTATTGAAGAAGCTGCCAAACCCACGTTCGAGATCACAGTGGGTGATCCGCACAAGGTTGGAGATCTGACTAGCAGCCACATCGTATACCAAGTCCGCACGAAGGTAATGCGGCCCGCTCTTCTTTTTGCCTGGAATGGAGATACTAATTTCAGGCATAGACAACGTCCAAGGCATACCGGCAACCCGAGTTTACTGTCAGCCGCCGATACCGGGATTTTCTATGGCTTTACAATTCCATGCATAACAACAATCCTGGTGTCGTTGTGCCACCTCCCCCAGAGAAACAGGCCGTTGGTCGATTTGACACGAATTTCGTCGAGTCAAGAAGAGCTGCACTGGAGCGCATGCTCAACAAGATCGCCGCACATCCCATTCTACAACATGACGCTGATCTAAAGATCTTCCTCGAGAGCGAGTCTTTCAACTTGGACGTCAAGAACAAGGAGAACAGAGAACCGGATCTGGGCCAGAACAAGGGCATGTTCAGCTCCTTCGGTATTAGCGTTGGTGGCGGTGGGAAATTTGTCGAACACGATGACGTGAGTTTTTTTGAGGTTGATTGCGGCCATAGGACTGTGCTGACTGGTGTTTTAGTGGTTCCATGACCGAAAGATCTACATGGACGCATTGGAGAATCAACTCAAGGCACTCCTTAAATCGATCGATGTAGTAGTTGCACAACGAAAAGGGCTGGCAGAATCTGCTGGCGACTTCTCATCTTCGCTCCACGCCTTGGCTGCTGTGGAGCTGTCCCCCGCTCTTTCGAGTCCCCTGGGAGGACTTTCAGATTTACAGCTGCGCATCAGAGAGCTGTACGAGCGCCAAGCACAGCATGATGTCCTTACACTGGGAATCACCATTGACGAATACCTACGCATAATCGGAAGTGTCAAGACCGCGTTCTCGCAGCGCCAGAAGGCCTTTCATAGTTGGCATACAGCCGAGTCTGAGCTGCAAAAACGGAAGAACACCCAGGAGAAGCTTCTCAGACAAGGGAAGACGCAACAGGATCGCCTTAATCAAGCCAACGCCGATGTTGCCGACGCCGAAAGGAAGGTCCACCAAGCCAGATTGTTATTCGACGACATGGGCCGCTTGATGCGCAATGAGTTGCAAAGATTCGAGAAGGAGAAGGTGGAAGACTTCAAGTCTGGTGTGGAAACGTTCCTGGAAAGTGCAGTGGAGGCACAAAAGGAGGTAAGAGCCCTGTGAACCATATAGACAGACGGCTATCGCAGAATCCACTGACGAGTTATCCAGTTGATCGAGCTCTGGGAGACATTCCTTCTGCAGCTGGATGCTGGCGAAGAGGGCAACCCATTCTACGCGCCTCCTCCCGTAGCCGACAATGCTCCTACACAGCCTACTCCCGAGGAACCCGCCGCATCTGCTCCTGTTTCTGCTGCTGAAGAGACAGCGTAGGCAGGTTGCATCTAGTTCTTAATCATTTCCCTGTCTCACGGAAGTAATTGCGACCACGACCCCTCGAGTTCACTTGACACCGTCTTTCATGTATCTATCGTTCCAGGTGGACTGCTGATTGTTGCAGGCCTACAGGCTCAGACGTGGGCTGCTGACTTGTTCATCTCACCCTAACAAGCGATCTCCGTATACCATTCAAGCGTAGTATGATTCATAATTTTGCTCAATTCATTCTATGATGATCGACCCTCAATTTTTGTACTCGTACTATTTTTGTCGAATGTACGGAGGGAGTCAATTAGATCAGATTCCTTTGATCTCTGGTAGAAATGGCGCAACTGAGGTCCAATTCAAGGATACAATGCTGGAGCCCTTTCAAACGGTATGATGTACATAGATAGTCCATAAAGCAGGCAGAAGAAACAAAACAAAAAAAGAAATGAAAACCGAGTGGCCAGAAAGGTATAGCATGTCATGTCTTCCCTCTTCTCGACTGACGACCATTGCATCGTCCTCTCCAGCATATCATACAACCCACGGGAATTTGAAAAAAAAAAAGCCACCATCAAACCATCTAATTCTTCTTCTTCGGTACCTCCTGCTCCATCTCCTGCCCAAACGAACTAATCAAATCAAGCAGATTATCCTCCTCCTCCTGCGCAAGCGCCGCCTCGGCCTCCTTGCTCTTCGCCCCCTCCTCGCCCTCAACAGGCGTATTGGCGTCCCAGCCGCGCCCGAACTTGGCTCTGAACGCAGCCAGCCGGCCGGCCTCGTCCTCCTCGACGTTCATCAGCTTGCTGGACGACGGGTTCCAGAGCAGCGAGTTGCGCGTGTCGCGGGTGGAGCGGTAGACGGGAGTCGGGGAGGTGGTGCGGTGCGTGAAGGTGCTGCCGTCGGAGAGGGTGATGAGCTGCGTGAAGGTGTAGGGCCGCTTGGGGCGCCGGAGGAGCGTGGCATGCCGGCATTGCGAGCAGATGTAGGTGGTGGAGGGCTTGACTCGGGCGGTGCTCACCGCGCTACGGCGGAGGGTGATGTGGATTGACATTGTTTATGTGCGTGTGTGTTTATTTGTGGGAGAGGTAAATGTTTTGGGAGGATGCGAGACGAGGCTCTCTTTTTTTTTTCGAGACAATTCAAGGCTTCTGGACGGGACGTATTGGAGGGAGTTCGTGCTGTTGGTGCTTTATCGGGGCGTTGGTGATTCTGGCCGAGAAATTTCGCGGAAACGATAGCGGGAGGGTTATGTAAGCACCCGCTTTGCTCTTGTTTTTTTCTTTCCCTTCTTCTGCCGGGGCCGCGGAGGTCGCGCTCATTCATAGTTTGTTTCGTTCAGGGCATCTGCGCTGGATACGAATGGTAGATAATGACTGGAAATTGAAGTCATTGGAGTGAGATTGCTAGATTCGGTTCAGGATGAATGTGAAGGGACTTGATGGTCTTGTCTCCGATCCTGCTTCCGTCCACGCCCCCATCATACCCTGAGCTTCACTTGAGAGAGCTTTGTCCGCTCTTCTACCGGCGGGATGAAGCTCCGATTCTCGCCATCTGTGCTCTCGGCCAGATATATTCAAGCTGGTAAGTCAATTCTTGCTATAGCACTTCTGCTCAAGCATCATCGGTTCTGATCAAGCGACTTCACCCTCTAGACCATCGATGCATCTCGACACTATGTAACCCGCTCATCGTCCCCGCCGCCGGCCACGGGACTCCCACGCCTTCATGGCCTCGCAGACTATACGGGACATCATCCCCGCAAGCCAGCAGCGCGCAAACGACGCAACCAGCCCCTGAAACCTGCGTCCCTCCCACCCCGCTGTCCGACCAGATCCGCCTCCTCATGCGCCGCGTCCCATACCCCGTCGCCATCATCACAGCCACAGACCCGCACGGCCCCGTCGACCAGGCCTTCCGCGGCATGACCGTCTCCTCCTTCAACACCGTCACCCTGCACCCGGAACCCGTCGTCTCGTTCAACGTGCGCCGCCCGTCCGAGACCCTCGCCGCCCTACAATCCTCCCGCCGCTTCCTCGTCCACCTCCTCGCCCCGACGCCGGCCACCGCCTCCCTCGCCCGCGACTTCTCCCGCGGGAACCACAACCTCGCCCTCCTGGCCGGCGAGGGCGACTTCGAGTTCGCGCCGCATGTTCCAACAGCGGCGGCCGTAGACGCAGACGCATGCGATCGCGCCCTCCCGATTCTCCGCCGGAGACCCGCGAGTGTCTTGGCTTCAGCCTCCACCTCAGATGCAGACCCAGTCCAGGAAGATTTCCCGTTCGTCTTCGAATGCAGACTCAACCCGCAGAGCGTCGAGGTCCACGACCACACGATTGTCGTGGGGACGGTCGTGCGCGCGCTCTCGCCGCATGTGCACGGCTCGGAGGTCGAGAAGCCCGGGGCCGGCTTTTCGGCGAAGGAGCTGTGTCTGACGTATGCGAATACGCGGTTCTGGGGGATGGGGCATGAGATATGAGTGCACAGTGGAGTATGAAACGACTTTTGCTTGCCATTGCCATTGCCATTGCCGTTGCCGTTACCATTGCCGTTGACTTTGACTGAACTGGCTTGTTGATGGGATTGCAAGTATGTATTATTACGGAGTACTCAGGATTGAGAAGCCCTGGAAGAAGAGAAGGGCGAAGCAGTCGATATCCCACTATCCCGCACTAGATGTGATACTTTATATAGAATAAATCTCCCTCTCAATGTACATTGTTCTGTTCTGCGCAGCTCATGTCCCTATAGTGCTGGCGGATCTACAGAGGGACTTCTGATGGCTTAGACACAAAACTAGAATAGGCTACAAGTCAAGACGAGAAAACGCGGGCGATTGGAGACGATATAGGCTTTTGATTCTTTATCCAAGAAAAAGAGATCTACACACGACGAAGGACACGGGATTGAACTGATCTCAGGCAACGGAGAACACCCGAGCCGAGTACGAAGACTTGGTCGGAAGAAATCCACCCCATTGCAGGAATCTGGCGCCAGATCGAAAAGGGAATAACACAAGCAGAAATCGGAGACAGAACGCATGCATCCAGGAGTGCCACGGGCTTCACACGAAGGCAGAACTTCGTGGGAAAGCCGCCCATTGATCCTTCTACACTCCTAGTTGGGCTTGCCGTACGCAGAGCTAGGGCTGCCACTTCCGCTACCGCTTCCACCGCTTCCATTGCTTCCGCTGCCACTTCCTCGGCTACCTGCCCGTTGAAATGGGCTGGAGACGGGTCTCAAGCCCGATTTCAAGGCAGTGCTGTCGGATCCGGAATTTCTCTTCTCACCAAGCAGCTCAGGCAGGTCGATCTGGAAAGGCTGGCGGCGGCTTGAGTCCAGAAATTCGGAGCCGTAGAGACTGCTGCGGGCTGATCGGTTGGAGAATGACCGGTCACGATACGTGAAATCCGAATCCAGATGGGAAGTGGCGTTAACCAGTGGAGATGCCGGGAAGTTCAAAAACGACGGCGGTTGTACTGGGCTGGTGGGATGCGAGGACGATGCATCGAGCGCGGAAGATATCGTCTGGAGCGGGCTGGACTTGATCGCGGGAAAGCTGAGTCCGAGCAGTGATCTGCTGTTAGGTGCTGTCGATGTCAATGCGCCCAAAGGCAAGGCAGACGTCTCGGAGAACGGATTCGTCCCAGGCAGATTGCCCTCGGGGGTCAGAGGAGCAGAATCCAGAAGCATTCGCTGCTGCTGTTGTTGTATGGCCTGCTCGATTGCATCACATTGTTGCCAGATCTGCTGCGCGCGCAACTGGTACTCCTGCACAGATTGCCCGATACTCCCAAACTGCTCATTGAAATTGGCTTCGAGTTTCGCCTGATCTTGCTCCCTGGCAAACTGCTCTGCAGCCCGACGTTCCCGTTCATTGAGGCCCTGCGCGTTGGCCGAGACAATTCTCTCGTACTGTTCGTTGACCCTGGTACGGCGGCTCTGGAGACGCTCCCGTCGCTGAACCGTAGAACCCAAGTCAGATTCCAAGGAAGAGACCTCACGCGCAACAGCGGACCGAGCGGAGACAAGCTCTTCCTTTGCTGAGTTGAGTAGCTGCAGTTCCTGATCGTACTTGGCTTTCTGATCCGACCACTCTCGAAGCTCTTCTTCGGGGATGTTCTCTAAACTGTCCAGCTGGCCCTCGAGCAGAGCAGTGGCCTCTTCTGTTTGCCGAATATTCCTCTCCAACTGTAGCGAGCGCTGTTTCTGTCGATTCTCATCCGTTCCGCTGTGTAGACGATGGTTATAGTTGTCGAGCTCCTTCCGGATTTTGGAAATAATAAGCTTGTGATCATTTTTAGCCTTCCTCAACCGAGAGCGCTTCTCGTTCAACTTGGCTTCCGCATTGACGATGGAATTCTTCAGCGTGGTAGTTGGGGACGAGGGGCGATAGGACGGCTGCGGCGGAGGAGATACCAAAGAAACTGCTGCTCCGATATTAGTGGTCGTTCGGGAATCGACAGCAAAGAAAGCAGAGTATCCCGGGAGAAGAAGAAAATAGCTTACACTGTTCGGTGTCATTCGTCACCGGTGTTTTGACACTAATGGCGCAGATCTCTTCATCGGTATCACTTCGCATGAAAGAGCAAGTATAAGCACAATTAGGAGCCAGGCCAGATACCTCGCCCCGCCAATGAACCATACCCGACCCTTTTTGCGCATCCGGCACCCTAGAAATCGTGGCGGTGGCCCAAAGGGCACCATTCACACAGACGTAGAACGGTTCTATTTCCTCATTTCCCAAGCGTCCATCTTCACAAGCGCCCGAAAGGCCGGAATCATCTGCTGAAGCGAAATCCCCGGCGGCAAATTTGATGGTCGAAGCATCGACATCAGTAATCCATACCAGTCCATCATCAAAAGAAACACCCTGAAGATCGTTCTCGGTCATTGGCAGACCGCGAGCGGTCTTCGACAATGCCCTAGAATGTTCGTACTCCCTCATGACTGTGACCTTTGTACTTGCCAGCGCAGCCCAGAATGGCTGCCGGCTTCGAACCTGGTTTGCCTGTCTCCTTCGTTTCTTTGCCGACAGTAATCGATCCCTGCCATCCTTGTGTGCCGTCGGGGTAATCAGTTGTCCATCAGGGCCCAGATAAGAAGAAACGCTGGCTCCCGATTCGAATGCAGAATCTATTTGCGTCTGTGAACCGGCGGACGCTTCGGTGTCGACCCGTTTGCCCGGGCGCGGTGGATTAGGCGATCGGTTCTTGGCCATTGAACGTCTTGCCATGGCCGTGCCAGCCTGTGCCAGAATATGGACGGCGAGCAAGCTTCGAATCCAGCTGGGTGACGTCTGCGACTCCGTGCGTCGGAACTCCGTAGGCAGAAGATGTGAGTATTGCGCTAAAAGATCGGGACTGATGATGTTTGAAGAAAGCAGATGGCCTATAACAAAATCCTGTATACCTTTGCTGCGAATCAGATGCAATATAAGAACTATACCGACACAGAGGGTATTGACACCCCCATTTTTCCCAGACCCACCGCCCCCCAGCGTGATGGCGACCTGAACGTGGGCCAAGTCAAGCGCAAAGTTTTGCGCCCAGGTCCACATGAGCAAAGCCCAGATGAGGAGACAGAACCCATCCATCGCGATCATAGTACTGAGAGAAGGCGTCCCGGCCGGCCCCTGGAAGATATCGAAGTTGGACGACAAGGAACCAGCCGACGCACCGCTGGGAGGCATGAAGGTCAACGAGGCGAAGAGGAATTGAACCAGAGTCAGAACCATAGGCGGGAGCTGCAGGAGAAAAATCAGGATCGCGATCGTGTCGTACATGGGGCAAGACTTGAGGATGGTCGATGCGAGTTGAAGCGGATTGATCGAAGCATTCGAAGTTGACCTCTTGGCCCCGGTCGCCGACTTGTCGGTACGATGCGAAGCCTGTCCTGCATGATCGCCACCATTCTGCGAGCCGGCCCCGTTGGTCTGCACATACGACATATCAGCGTTGCCCTTGGTGTATCCATTCAATTTCTCGCGCCCATTGCAATCCTCTTTGGAGCTATCCGAAATTCCGTTGAGATTGGACGATGCGGCTGCGGCGGGAGCGATGGCTGAGTCGCTGGTAGAGCGAGACGAAGGCAGGTCGACCTGAGAAGAGGAAACAGAACCGGGGGTAGAGCCGCCGTTGAGACTGCCATTCAGATGTCCATTAGATTTCTGCTTGGCCACTTTCTTTCCGGAACTTGCGCCGTTCTCATTCCGATTGCTCTGATTCTTCCTAGCCGTAGCCGATGAACGTGGCATGGACAGAAGAGCCTAACACCCAGGTCCGAGTCAGCTTGGCAGATGAAAGCCAAGGACTTGGACCAGGCGGATGAATGAGACCGAAGACAATATCGAGAAGGAAGAAGGGAGGGGAGGAGAAAAGGAAGAAGATGAGTAAAATACAATAGAGAGAGAGAGAGAGCGAGAGATAAAATGAGGCTGACTAGGAAGGGTGAACAGGGAGGGGAGGGAGAATGGCGAGAGGTTCTCTTAGGCAGACAATAATATGTGCGGGATGGAAAAAGGAACGACAAAGAGGGGATTGGGAAAGCGGTAGGGATGGGTTATGTAAGGACCAATGAAATGGACAAAATGGAAAGGATCGAGATTATAGAGGGAGGAGTGGAGGGGAGAGGATGAAGAAAGAAGATGCAGGCCTGAATCATCCAGAACCTCGTAGGGTGGGAGTTTGGTTAGGATGAGTAGCGTGGCGGGAGGGGCGGGTTATTTGGGTCAGGAAAGGGAAAGGGAAAGGGAAAAAAAAAAAAAAAAAAAAAAAAAAAAAAAAACAGGGCAGAAGAGATGGAAGAGAGAGCGGGAGGGAGGAGGGAAGGGAAAAGAGAATGGGATAAGGTAGATAATTCTTGGATAGCCAAAGAGAAAGTCTAGAGGATAGATACCTTATTTAGTTAAGGTAAGTAAGATAGACGAGGCGGGAAAAAGATGAGAGTAAGAGAGAGAGAGGAAGAAAATGAGCCACTGCTAGATAGATAGTGGTTACTGGTTGGTTAGTAGTCGGAGGCTAGTAGAGTTGGAACTGATCGTCAGAACCGAAACCAGAAAAAGAAAAAGAAAAAGAAAAAGAAAAAGAAAAGAAAAATGAAGGCGAGATATCTTGACACTGAAGTTTTGACAAGAGGGAGAGAGAACTGACTGAGGAATAGTCTAAGGTAGATAGACCAGACCAGTCGTGAATAATGAAGGAATAAATGAGGCTGTGACTGACTTGTCAGTTGTCACGGAGTGCAACCAAAGCCACCGAGCCAGAAAAAAAAAAAAAAAAAAAAAAAAAAAAAGTGCTTCCTAGTTCCTAAGGCAGTAAGGCGTCCGCTCCACCAGGTTGCCTGAGGCACTGGAATTCAATACGACACCCTGTAACTATGGAGGTACTCTGTACTGTACTGACTACTGTGTAAGGTACTGTCCATACCTAGATCCATATGGGCTGACGAAACAACTGGATAGCGTTTGGTTCCGGTTGGCTGCCGAGGTTTATTTTTGGTGTTAGAGGCATATGAATATTTCTAGTTGAATGCTGATATCTACGGAGTAAAGAGATAATAATGTTGGACCAGAGATCATCTGTTATTCTTGCATTTATGAAGTCTATTCAATCTCGATTCTGAACAGTTAGGTTGTTGTTTCTCATCCTTGTTTTACTTGTTTGGATGGAAATATTCGCTCACGTCTGGTAAGGTAAGCTTTGGCTTGGCAGCTACTACCTATAGGCGTTGTTCGTTGGATGTTTCGATGGCTGCAGATTTCTATGGAGTACTCCATGCATCGGCGACTCAGTTCGGCCACAGTGATTTGACAGGCTTTTCTCTAGCCAGTAGCCACACATACTACCTTACCTACTCTGTAGATAGCTAACACCCGGATCGCTCTACCTACCAGAACTTAACCACATGTATCTCCAATCTGGCCGTCGATCATCCCGGCGTCTTCACCACTCATTTACCTGGCAGTGCTGGCACAGTGCACACTCACCTTACCTTTCTCCACCGTGTTTACGAGGAAGATCTTGCCTTCAACAATAGGTCCATATGTGATCAAAATCTTCTGGCTACATGACACCGTTACCCCTCATGGATGCGCAAACTAGCCATACAGACAGATATCCTCACTTTTGGTCCAGCTACAGTCGCCATGGCCATGCGAGGTGGGGGGGGCTGTACTGTAACCGGAATCTGCCTGGTTAGTTGATCATCCAGCTATATCTAGCAGTCGCGATACTTGGACTCGTGAAAAGACACTTCCGAATCTTACAGTGGATTGTTCATGGGACCAGTTGAGTAACTGCTGACGGCAGAGTCATCGAAATCAATGGTATACCTCGCGTTTACCCTCCGACAAACATCGGTGCAAATATCTACCAGAATATTCGTGGCACTGTCAACCTAAGCTTATTCTGGACAATCATACAGCTCGCTGCAATGGTCATATGATAACAACATTTGTGATCACTAAGCATCAAATGCAGGAGACTAATTGGCGACTAGTCCACGGAGAGGGTCTTCAAGCTGCCAGTCAAGTACAAGCATGGGTAAGCTAAAATCTGCCTAAATGTCAAACATCCTCGAGATCATGGCGTCCAGATTATGCTTCTGTTCAAATGCCAAAAAGGGACACGCTCAGTCATACTGATGAGCTTATGGGGTTGAGATTCAGCAACTCGGCCGTTTTTGAAAGCAGCACGAGATTTTCATATCGAGAAATTGAGAAATAGCCTTGAATCTGTGATTGCGTGTTCCCCGAATGGAGTGAGCTCATCCAAGTGGTTTTTTTCTCTGATGAGGTTGTGCTAATGTTAGCCACCACCCTCCCGTAGCCTCCAACAACCGCTTCTTTAGTCACCACCTGGGCGATCAACGATTGCTAATTTATTCATATTGAAACATATCCATCAAACGACGTGTTGCCGCGATCGATCATCATCAAGGCACTAGGCCCAGGCTTATTTCTTCGCTGAACCCATATCCTCAACGGCGTCCTCACGATCCCAGCTATCCGTCTCCAACTTGCGAACCCGCGCTTCGATATCAAGTATCTGCTGCTGCCAGTGCTGCTTTGCCTGCTTCTGGAGCTCCCACGTCTTCTGGAACTGGGCCTCCATGAAAGGCGGAAGCGCGGTCTTCTTGCCCTGCTTGTAGTCGTAGACAACAATATCCTCGTGCACACGGGCAGCAGGCCGCTGATGCGCTTCAGAGACAATCATAGCCTGGAGATGAAACGCGTACTGGGATGACTGGGCGGAGGCCGGATCATGCGCCAATTTATGATAAACGGTAACTTGGTCAGGGTATGTCATAGGCTGCGACGTAGGCTCATTAGCGACAAGAGCGAGAGGAGATTAGATGCGATGCGATGCAATGACATACGAATTTGTAGTCGACCTTGATACTGCGGAGGATCACCCCGACGCCCTTTGAGCTGACCAGGTTCATCCATTCCGTCTTGTGTGCCGGGTCGATGTGGAGGGCGAAGTTGCGTGTGAAGTATACCCGCGCGGTCTCCGCATACCGAACGTATGTCACGTTGTTGACGTGCCCTGGCATAGTACGTATACACATATATATCAGCATTTCCGCAATCGCAATAGGCTTTCAGAAAACCGCGACCAACTCCTCTGTTTGACATACCCTGATTCAATCGTTAGCTTGTCCCCAACACCAAACAATTGCGGGGAACGGTCGGATCATTTGCATTGCTTACCATGGTATCCTAGCGACCCAGCACAAAGCGTTCTATGTCAGCCTATTCCCAAACCACCGGAAGAATCAAGGATCACGACACAAGGCCCTACCATTTCCCCCCACGCGACTTTCTGCCGGTACAGACCTCTGCGTGTCTCATCGGTCAGGTATCCCTCACTGCCCGCGATCAACCCCCGCCAATCCCGCGCAACCCGCTGCAGGATGTTCCCTGCCTCCTGGATCTGCGGCGGCTTCAAGCCGAACATCATGCATTTCCCGATCCGTCTCTTGATCATGGTTAGCCATCGCGGATCAATGGTGTGGGGTTCCGTCGGGGGTGTTCTTGACGCCGAGGAGTGCACATCCTGTGAAGCAGGTGACGTGGAGAAAAGCCGGGAGTAGCAGGCTGGGTACTGGGATGTAATTGCGGCAAGGCGCTGCCTTGTTAGAGACTGGATTGCGATCATTATGCTGCTGTTGTAAAGTGGGAACAGGGATTGGGGTACTCTGTAAGTTGAGTTTCGTTTGTTGTCTCACTACCTAGTGTCTATCTATCTAGCTGCGGCCGAGACATCTGGGGATTGACGGCTAATCCCCGCTCTTCTTCTGGACATTGCCGGTGTTGAGCCGAAGTTGTAAACATAGACAGATAGACTACTACCCGGAGTAGTGTGGATTCACTGGATGTAGGTATATGGTATTAGATAGGTAGTAGTTAGTTGAATGATATACTACGTACACAGTAAGATTGCAAGTATTTTTGCATGAAGTACCTGCGTCTTATCTTTACGGGTTGTACAGACGTTCACTCCACACTGCAGCTTTACATATCTCCGCAATACCTGGCGTATTGTGTACTGGACATACTGCATGCATGGGTAACACACAATCTTAATTGACCAACTATAGTAGTACAATTGCATCTCTTGATACTCACTTCTTCGATCATCATCTCTCTTCAACCAAGCATACACGACCAGTACTACATACCCAACCTGATCATTCTACATCGTGGCCATCTACAGATCCCGTAGTAGCTGGAGGCGAAGTTTGCCTGCACAAACGACGTCACCGACTTCTTCCGGCCAAAGAAACAACAACAACAACAACATCATCAACATCAACCATCCCACTCACCTCCCTTGATGCACTCACCCGCTTTATAAAACCCTTTTTGCAAAATTAATGGACACACAATGACTAATCCCGAGCTCCGTCGACAAGTCATCAACATCTACAAAGGTGAGTTCTACCAGTTCTTCGATCAAGCTCGAGCGACTGATCCCCCATGGGATGACCGGCCGGTCGGTACTGCTGTTCGATACCTAACGTCGCGTGCACCACAGAGCTGCTCAATATCGGTCGGGAATATCCACTAGGATACGATTACTTCAGGACAAGATTGCACAAAGCGTTCTCCAGTCAGGCGCACCTGGACGACGATGAACAGATACGAAAGGGTATAGCTAGGGCGGAGTTTGTCAAAAAGGGTATCGAATCCCTTTTCCCCCTCCTTCAGACCATTGTATTGAATTGAGACTTATTGGGCAATTCCTTATCGATGCAGAGATTGAAGCAATGTAAGCATGCGAAGTGTTCCCCCACCTCTCTCCCTCTGGACAACCCGCGACGCGAATGGTCTCAGCGACGGACGAAGCAAAAGAAATGGTCTTATATAAAGATCTTATTACAATAAATGCTCGACGACCGTATCCATCATTTATGTCAATTCATCATGTCATATCGGCATGCATACACATGATCTTGAAGATGGTGCTGACGAGAAAACCAGGTACTACCTAAAGCGGTACCGCACGCTGAAACAGCGATATGAAAATAATTAAATACAGAGGTGGTGTCAGACGCCTGGGGTGAAAATAGTTGGAACATATACAGTATGAAGACAGAAAATAGAGTCGGGGGTATCACCAATTAGGGCCGTGAGTAATAGTCGATAAAACTTTTTCATTTTTCTTTGGCATCCAGAACACCAAGTCCTCTTTATCACGTTGCCAAATTTGTCGTCGGGAGAGGTTTACTTCTTCCGACCCCACCATGCGCTCACCTCCAGACACTCTCCGCTGGCGAGACCGCCTTTCTGAAATAGATCATTGATCATGGCAGTCCACCATCTGTCCCACTCATCTTGGCTCTTTCCGCTGGCCTCCATGAGCATTGGCTCCATGCCCTCGATCATTTGGACTACCGTCAGAAGCGCGGTGCGCCGGATAGACATCTGCTCCGCAGTCAACTGCTTGCGCGGGCG
The DNA here is from genome assembly GCF_000002715.2 of Aspergillus clavatus NRRL 1. NCBI lineage: Eukaryota > Fungi > Ascomycota > Eurotiomycetes > Eurotiales > Aspergillaceae > Aspergillus > Aspergillus clavatus. The sequence continues at coordinate 1,992,448 of NW_001517099.1, read as the reverse complement.
GCCCCCCTCACGTTCCCAGCGCAATTCGCCCAGCGGGATGGCGATCCGGCGACTGTCTACTTTTTCAAGTACATCTACCTCGGAGTTGAATGAGAGACCGATTGTGGCGCACGGTATCGCAGTGAGCTTTCGACAGTCAAAGGCCTTCTCGACCCACGAGTTATAATCCAGCAGGAACTTGTTCTGCACGCCGGTGAAGGGCGTAGCCGGCGAAAATGTATATGTGGCGGTTGCATCGGCGATTTCCTGCTCTCGGGAAGCCAATTTGCGAGCAGGAGCGGGATTGGGGAGCAGTGATCGGAATACCCAGTCGGAATCCCACACCTCCAGGATGCCGCCCGATTTGAGGACACGCAAAGGTTCACTCAACCCTGACGCTTGCTGCGCAGGGCTGGAAGGGCACATTCCCGCGTCTTTGATGAAAACAAAATCGAAGTAATCGTCCGGATAAGGCAGTCGAGGCTTGCGTAGGTCATGTCGCTTGAACTGCCAGTTCACACCTTTCTTGCGCAAGTCGGGCGCCACGGAGACGAGGTCAATGCCGTGAAAGGAGACGTTGCGATGGCCGCGCCGGGCGAAATGCTCGTGACACATGCTGGACCATAGACCGGATCCACAGGCGATCTCCAGAACCCTCTTGGGAGGTTGTTCGTTCAGGGACGGTGTACAGAAGGGGCCTCCGAAGACGCGGATGAGCATCAGAGACCGCAAAGTCTGGCGATGAATCTCCGAAAGGTCGCATGGCAACGGATATAGATTTTCTGGGTCTCTGAGATAGGTGCGATCACCTTGCCGAACTAGAGGGTAGGAGGAATATTCGTTGGCGGAGGAGGAGAGGGAGGAAGAGGAGGTGCCTGCCCATGTAGGGCCGGCTGAACTGAGGGTGGAATTGAGGTCGGATCCGGAGGCCACCGGTGTAAAGGTAGCTGGCATGATCTCCATTTTTTTTTTCTCTTTTTCTCTCTTCTGACAATCGGGGGAGCTCTATTTTCAGGTCGAGATGCTCTGACAAATTCGAGTGACGAACAGGTTGATTGGCATTCCTACCTCCACTTGTAGGGGGTAACAAGCAGTTTAATCGTGCATTTCGTAACGAAAGGGTGGGAGAGCACGTCGAAGAGTAGTTGAAACAACCAGAGTCCGACCAGCGGCAACGGATGATCAAAAAAGGAGGGGTCACAGGCAAGAGAAAGTTCACTACCAAGGAATAGCTCCTACTGCTTTAGATCGGGTAGATCTGGGCACTGAACTCTGGAAGGGGAAAAATTGACCCATGGAAGACAACGAAAACTGAAGTAAGTGAGGGGGAGAGAGGGAGAGAAGAGGAGGGGGAGAGCCAAACGAGCAAAGACCATGGCCAGCAAAATTGCACCCCCAAGTCTGGTGTTTCTGCGACCCTAAAAAGCGACCTGGAAAAAAAAAATAAGAAAAACTCCACTCTAGATGACTCCGTAGTGCCGTGGTCTATCGAGTCTGACTACTTACTCCGTAGTTCTTCTGTGACTGTCTGGGAAGTTTTTTAGAGTCTTCTAGGTCAGAGAAAGTACTAAAGTAGCACTAAGGTGCCGCTTAAATTACTCTTCCGTACCGCCTGACGGGACCACCGGGCAGGTTCCTAAGGGTATCGCCATTCACCATGATTTCCAGACATCGTCAATGGCCGATGCAGAACCAATGATCAATGAGAATCTCGGAATAATATTGATGGGTTTGTCGCGATTGCCGTATAATAGGAGTCTACCTACGGAGTAGGTACCTAATCACTGTCAGTAGGTACCCCTGAGATCTGACTTGTCTGTCGAGTTAGTACTCCGAGTCTCCGACTAGTGTCTAGTACTTGCGTGCTAGAAATATCATTGTCATCATTTTCAGTGCATTTTAGCCTCCTCGCCTTAAATTGGGGGGAATGGATGATGCTCTGTGGTGGCGGAATTCATTGAACTGGGCTACGGTACGGATTTCCATCCCCGCCAGCCCCTATTATTTAGTCAGCTTGGACTGGGTCTCAGTTACTGTACATGGATGACCCCAAGAGTCCCAAGCAGATAGAAGATATGCAGAAGTATCATTTCTATTGGAAAAGTAGCTAACATACGGACTATCTACGGAGTACCCAAGTACCTAATTGCTCACAGCTGAATTATGCAGGAGGTTAAAGCATATAGACTAAGGTAGGGTAGTATGTACTATAGACACTCGACAGGTGGACTGTGGTATCAAATGCTGCTGCAGTCTGCAGACGCATTGATCATGTTACACAATATGAAACAAAATGGCAATAGTTGATGCTGATAGTACGGGAATAGTTCCCTGTCAGGCTGTCTATCCGTAGTACTTACTCCGTAGTACTTACCTCCATAGGTTGTGTAGTCAGCGGTGATCCCGTGATGAATCATCGATCATCGAGTTTCCCTTCTTGACTGGAGTCTGGACGGGGGGAGACAAAAGGTCCCATGGAGTCCATTTCCACCTGCCAATCTTCTATCGAACTAACTACAGAGTAGGTAGACTAACTACAGAGTAGGTAGACTAACTACAGAGACTCAGAGAGCCAGGGTACCAAATAACTTTTCCAATCTAACCCATGACGGGGAATTGTAGGCTTGTAGCTTTGCAGCTGCAAGATTTACGGAGTACAAGGAGTCTAAGTGGCCAAGGGCAGCCTGCAGATGGGACGGGCGCCCAAACCAACCACAACTTCACAAGGCCCTCTGGTCTGTGTTCCCGAGGAAGCTAACGTAGGTACGGTCTAGTAGTTTTAGCCTAGACTCCTGTCCCCTGCTCCGTATGTAGCTTACTGCATCAGGAATCTGCCCGTACTCCGCCAGGTATCTCCAAGTACCACCGCTGTTCTGGGTTCTGTCTGGGTTCTGGGTCTCTGGGAGAAGGAGGAGATATGTACATAGTCCTGAACCCTATTTGAACTCGTTGGCTGTCACTTCTGCCATATGATTGAGTCTACTTATCCACTGATATGACCAGTTGGGCGTGAGATCTGACCTCTCCATCCGATGTGTCCAAGTCCATTTCTATCGAGGAGAACGGATTCAACGGGATTTCGGGATCATGCAGGTGTGGAAGGCCCGGGTGGCGGTCCGTTACAATATGTACACGTGCCTGTCCTGCACAGGTCACATTGTGTACTGAGAGCGAGTCCTTGGGAGTTAATACAGCAGTAATAATAAGTCGATGTTCCAGGGAGAGGAAGACAACTCCGGGGTAGTTAGGTACATTATACATGATTATAAGAATAATCATAATATTAATCATAATACTGTAACTGAACTGGTCGAATGATTGTCCTTGTTATGACCATTATTAATTCTTGCTCAGCATTCTAACAGTGACAAATGCTTCTTGGTCTTGGACTTCTCGTTGGTGACTTGGCGGTCATGATTGATATGACCATGGAGTTAATACTTGGTAGTGATAATCATAATAGTCTCGGCTACCCTTGAACAAAATAGACTATCAATAATCTGTCATCTTTGACAAAGTACTCCGTCCCTACGAACTGCAGAGGAAACCAGCGAGGATAGGTGCTCCAATCAATGTGATTGATGACTGAACACTCGAAGTACCTATATTTATTACCTACCCATCATCTCAGCACCAAAAGATAGAAACATAAGTACGGGGTAACTAGATAACTTGAAGGCATAATCCCGCATATCTGTACGAACTACGAAGTATATGTACAATCTGCCACGGTCAAGTGATGCATCCAACACAACAACATAGCCATCAGCTAACTACGATCTGGATAGTTAAGGGTTCAATGTATGGTGTCTCAATTTATCATTACGAGCGTACCAATGGCCTTCAGTCTCAGCGATTTAGACCTTGCCAGTCACGCCACTTTGAAGCTAAAAAGAGCTCCGTGCTTACTTCGGGCTGAGGCTGGACGATCCGGTCTCCTGGGTCTCCTAGGAAAGATCATCAACGACAATAGTTAGACTTACAGAGTAGAGCATGACCACGGTGTTTAATCGGCTGCGCTGAAGTTAAATGGTGCACATTGTAAGATTGTGTAGGATCCTGCGCAAGTCCCCGTTGCAACCTCGCCGTCATTTCTCAGGCAAGCGAATCTGTGGGTTAAATCGAGTAGATTATCAGTCCCCAAAGGATAGATGAGGATAGCACGGTGCCATTGTGCGACATGAGGGGACGTGATCGAGGAGATGTCCGAAAGAGAAGTGAATTGATGGGGCACATGCGAGATCCTCAGGCTCAAATGCTGCCCGCCTTCTGCGCTATAACTTGGTTGGACACTAGACAGCGTCCTAAGCTCGGGGCACTTGTAGTCGGGTTAATTTGTTATCATGATTCAAGATATTCAGGCCCCGACGCTTTGAATTCTGACAGCTGCTGCCAAATGCCTAGACAGATTATTTTGAAGCCAAGTTTCGAGGGAAAGCTGGAGATCTGGTGGTTGTTGAGCTGGTCTTGGCCCTGTCATAGCTGGCAAATCATGTCCTCGAGTGCAAAGTCACGTGACTGGACAACTCCCGCCTTCGATGCAAACCACTTCGCAAGCATCAAGGCGACAAGACTGCCATCTTGACCAGACCCTTGGTGCTTGTGCTTCATCATTCGACAAGGTTACTCGTGCGCATTGCCCAATTTATTAGGCCCACCAGCGATCTGACGCTCTGATAGCCATCCGGTACAGGCCTCTTACCCCAGATCTTTCTCCCCTCTGTGCCAGTGACTCGTTCGGCGTCCGCTCTCCCGCCCCTAACGTTTGACCAGCACACCCTCGATCGGCAAAATTAGCTAGCAAACGAGCTCGATAGGATAGACTGTCTGCGGTGAATCCTGCTGCAGTGGTGATTAAGTGACATTTTGGGGGTGGTTCCACGTCAGAACCCCATGTTGAAGAGAAGGAGAGAACGTACCATTATCCGATTCTTGACTCCTCCTTTCTCTCCCTCCGCTGCGCTTCGCCCTGCCTTGTCGGCTCGAACTGTTTCCAAGACTCCCTTTCAAGCAATCCGCTCTCGGTCTCATCTGCCACGTTAAATGGCAGATGGTACCTACAGGTTCCAGCAGCCTGGGGCCGGGCAGTTCTTCTTCCAAACACAACCACAGCAGCATTCTCACCAGCGACACATTGCTCGGAACGGGACGAATTCACCTACTGGAAGACTGAAGTTCAACCACGATACTCCCTCCCCCTCCCGATCCCCTCCCCTCAGTCAAGCCGCGGCCCTCAACCCATTCAGCATGTATAGTCAAACTCATCAAGGGCAACATGTCATGATGAATGGTGGCCAAGCGCACCAGCGGTTTGGCATGCAGATTCCCAAATTCCAGTCGCAGAACCATCATCCGCACCATACCCAACAACCTCATCATCACACGCATCACAACCAGGCTTCACACAACATTAACCATCAACACCAATTCTCGAGCGGGGCATTGGCCTCCGCGACCCCCCACTTTACCCCGAGCCACATGCAGAATGGGGCTCACACGAACGTTGACGAGGATATTGATGACTCCATGAATGAGCATTGGCAGCAGCAGCTCCAGCTGGCTGCCGAGTCACGGCAGGCTAATTCTCCACACTATCACGCCCGATCCGTCGCACAGCAAGCCAAAGGAATTCAGATCGCGCCTAGCCAACCAGACACACAAGAACAAGGCTCTGATGGACAGAATGGAGTAGGAAAAACAAAGGCGGTCTCCCGGCAAGGCTGGCATGCCTTGGATTTCGGTGGACAGGGACTCCGCGCGCTCTCGACGTCTCTGTTTAATTATGTTTTCCTAGAGAAACTGTACCTGAACCACAACAAGTTGAAATCTCTCCCTCCGACAATTGGACACCTTCGGAAATTGAGCCACCTGGATCTGTCCGGGAACGACCTCACCGAACTCCCAGACGAGATCGGCATGCTCACAAACCTAAGGAAGCTATATCTTTTCGACAACAACATTCGTACTCTCCCTTATGAAATGGGCTATCTTTATCGACTGGATACACTCGGTATTGAAGGCAACCCGTTGAACGATGTCCTGAAGTCTCACATCATGAAAGAGGGTACCAAGGCCCTAATCAAATATCTTAAGGAGGAAATGCCAGGTGAGTGTCCGAAGCCGACATGTGCCCTATTGAGCGTACTGACATTTCCACAGTTCACCTTCCGCCTCCAGATCGGGATTGGGTTGTTCTCGATGAAACTGCAAGCGCCTCTACTGAGAAAATCACCGTGCTATCCTACAACACCCTCTGCGATTCCTCAGCGACACAGTCTCACTATGGCTACGCTCCAGCTCGGGTCCTGTCATGGGAATTCAGAAGAGAGCTTATCCTCAGTGAGCTACGGTCTCATGGCTCGGATATCGTCTGTCTCCAGGAAATCGATCAAGGAAGCTATAATGAATATTTCCGGGAACAGTTGGCTTACAACGATTACAAGGGTGTTTATTGGCCTCGAGGAAGGGCTATGGGAATGCAGGAGGAGGATGCTAAAGGCGTGGATGGATGTGCTACGTTCTTCAAGGGCAGCAAGTTCATCCTCCTGGACAAGCAGTTGATCAACTTTGGCCAGACAGCCGTACGGCGACCGGATGCAAAGGGCCAGGATGACATCTACAACCGACTTTGGCAGAAAGATCATATTGCGGTTGTCGTCTTCCTCGAGAATAGGCAAACTGGCTCGCGTTTCATCGTTGTCAATGCCCATCTCTACTGGGATCCGGCGTTCAAGGACGTGAAATTGATCCAGACAGCTATCCTGATGGAAGAAATCACGAAGCTTTCAGAGACTTACGCTAAATGGCCTGCTTGCACCGACAAGGCCGCCTTCCGATTCTCAAAGGAAGAGGGCCAGACGGAAGCGCCACCCCCCGAGGAGCCGGCGCCGTCTGTGCAGTATTCCAGTGGCGACCAGATCCCACTCCTTATGTGCGGAGATTTGAATTCCTCACCAGGCTCGGCAGCATACAACCTCATCGCTCATGGACGGCTTGACGAGGAGCACCCGGATCTGGAGAAGCGACTCTATGGCAATCTCAGCAAGGTGGGTATGACCCATCCTTTCAAGCTGAAGTCCGCATACGGTTCTATTGGCGAACTGCCGTTCACCAACTACACGCCAGATTTCAAGGACATCCTTGACTACATCTGGTATTCTTCAAATTCACTTCACGTTTCGGCGTTACTCGGAGAGGTAGACAAGGATTACTTGCAGAAGGTGCCCGGGTTCCCGAACTATCATTTTCCAAGTGATCATATCGCATTGTTCGCGGAGTTTACAGTTAAAGGGAAAAAGGGTAAGGTTGTGGAGGCGGACTTTGGGCCGCAACGGAATTGAGGGAACGGAGCATGTTGAAGGTCATGAGACTGGTGTTTGTGTAGCCGGTTTTTGCTTGTTATTTCGGAATCTTTGGGGGCCTCTCGTGTGTCTCTGGTGTTCTTATTTTGCTTCTGTTGTGCTTTTTCTCTTCTTTCATTCTTGTGATTACATTCCTTGCTTTTGCTGTCATCGGAGGGCAACTTTGCTCAAGTGAACTCGCCTATCATGTTCTTGGAAAGTAGTCAATTGCGCCGTTCGCCTTTTCTCCTTCCTCCTCCCGCCTGTCTTGTCCTCCCTCTTGGGTCTATTCTTGTCGACTCGGTACACCCCGTGCCACTTTTGTGACTTGGGACCTGGCCTGAATCTGGGAGAAGATTGCCTTGTTTGCTTATCCTTCTCTTCACTGGGCGCAATGGGGTTCATCGTTGCTGTTGTATGTCTTGTTTGTGGTCTCGTTACTTTCCGAAGAATCAAAGCCGCGCTCTTCTTGGATGAAGAGAGACCGGCCGTTCTGCCTTTCTTATAAGCTTATCGATGTGTCGGGTCGTAGCTACATGTCAAGCCTCACTGTCGACTAGAGTTGCCCGATCCTACAGGTCCGAATCAATGTCGACCGGCGTATTACCCGTTTTGTGTGGTGAGATATATTGTACAATGCAGTCTATACCTATATTACAAAGGGTGGAGGGGGAGATATCCCAGAATACCTGTTCGCTGACTCAAGGGATCAGCATCACTGCATCGGCGCATCCTCAATCCGCCTCCAAACACCAATAAAGCCTCCACCCACGATCCTCGTGCCAACCTTGGGCCTGCAGACAAGCACGCTGTCTTCCTCCTTGGAACCCTCCTCCGGAGCAGGAGCGGCGGGGGCGCTCTCCACGTCCGTTTCAGAGACGACGTCCCGATCCGCGTCCACCGAGTCCGCAGACTCGGTCCACGAGGACGGATCGGCACGCGACTTCTTCACAGCGAGTCGCACATCCCACAGTCGGCCGCTGCTGATGCCGGAGCCGAGCTCCACGACCTTCTCGAGGATGAACGGCAGGCTCTCGCGGCGGATGAGCTCCACGCAGTCGCCGACCTGGGTCACGCTTGGCATGAAGACGGTGAGGAGGCCGTCGCGTTTCAGGATGGGAGCGACGTGGGGGATGCGTAGGTGTGCGGAGGGCATGTCGAGGATGGCGTAGGAGAGGAAAGGGTCGACCTTTCCGCTGCCGGAGAAGAGCGAGGTCGGGGCTGCGCGCTGCTTCTTCTGCTCGGTGATCCAGTTCTCGACGTGGCCGACGTAGAAGTCGACGTTTCCGGCATAGATGCCGCGGCGGAACCCGCGGACGATCTTCTCGGCGTGGGCGGAGAATTTGGGCGATACGTCGACGGTGTGGATGACGGCGCGGCGTTGGGCGCGCCAGGCGTCCCATTGTTGCTGGGCTTGTGTTTCGGCTGAGATGGGTTCTGCTGGTTGTTCATCCGTGCTGGTGGGCTTGGATCCGGTCTTGTCCGCGTCCGTCCCGGGCCGTATCGGTCGACCCTGGAGGTATTGGATCTGCGATGACTGCGGTAGGGGAGGTGGGGTGGAGTTGGCGGCTTGGATTGCGCGCGCGAGGTGGAGAGTCAGGGAGCCATGGCCGGTTCCCGACTCGAGGATTTCCAGCGGTTGTCCTTCCTGCGTTCCTTCTGCGGGAGGCGTGACATGGATATCGAGGAGGGAGACGATCAGGTTGGCATCTGCGGAGTAGATCTACTAGGTCATTCGTGAGCGGAAGGTCAAATTCAGAGGGCAATTGATCCCATACTGGTGTGACTAGACGTGGTGTCATGGACACATACTCGTCGAGGGTCGGAAGGCTGAGGCGGTAGTCAGGGCCTACACGCATTCATTGAATTAGCCACAGTATCCCAGATGCGCAGAGTCAGAGTCAGAAGGCAAAATCACCTTTATGCGCCTTGACTTGATCCCGCACTCTCTGACCAATGATGCTGTTATGCTCCAGTGTCCCCCGTCGCACATCGGTCTTCTGCCCTCGGCGCAGAGGCTTTGTCAACGAAGGAGTTTTGCCATGAACGATGACTCTGTCGCCCTCTATGAAGCCATGTATCAGCATAAATGAGCCTGCGAGAGTCCAAGGGCTCCGTTGGCTGTACCTTGAAAGAAAGAAAAGTTCGTGTCGATCGACCTTGCAAACGTAGGGACGGGCTTGGATGGAATCAACCCCAAGGCGCGACGCAGGGATTGTAAAAAGCGAGCCATTCAGACAGACTCAATTGCTTGCAGAAGACCAAGTCTGCTATAGCAATCAGTAAGTAGAAAATAAAAAAAACAAAAAAATGCCGACTTTGGTGGAATTGTGTAGAGAACGATCTAGTCCAGTCCAGGGTATCTCCATCGAAATCTCAAAACTTCTGATCACTATCGGACTAGTCACTAATCTCCGTCGCTATCATATATCATATCAACAACAGCGTGGGGATTTCCAGTTCCCCCAAGTTCCCGGTGCTTTCGGGTCCCTCCACATTAATTGGCTCAAACGTCCATTGAAGTCTGAACGTCCTCCAGAGTCCAATGATCGTCCTGAAAATGACCAAATTGATCCCAAACTGCACTAATGACAACTGGCCAAGCAAGATTGACTACGGAGTAAGTCTAATCACCCTATGTGAAGACGCGGGGCACTGGGACCTAAACGGTTGAGCACACCGGCGGGATGAATCATATGAGAACTGGCAGAATATAAAGCCAAAGTCCTCTCTGGATCTCTCTTCTTCCAAACCTCGATCCGTTGAGCAATTCTCTACTCGGACCATCTCCGGTTTGCGCTCACTTACCCGGCCGACTTTGCGATATCTCGCTGGATTTCCTCGAAGTGGGTCTAGCGATAGCATCATATCCGTCGTTCTTAAGCCGCAACCGTTCTTGATTCTGACTCCTTTCCGGACTCTCAGCATCTTTGTTGATACTTGATACACATCGCCATCATGGGCTCTACCGATCTTCCGTATATCCGGACGAACCCCAAAATCATCTTCTTTACCGATTTTGATGGGACTATCACACTGGCAGATAGTAAGCATTGCGGGGCCCCGCTGTTGGGGGAGGGGGACGGCCATGAACTATATGACTCGGAAACTAACTATCTGTGCTTCATTCTAGGCAATGATTTTTTGGTATCACCTTGCCCTACCGAGAGACATTGTTGGGATTCATTCACAGGCTGACACGTTTCAAGACCGACAATCTCGGATATGGACGAGAGAGGCGCCGTCAACTCAACATGGACGTGCTCGAGGGTAAAGCGAGCTTCCGGTATGTGCCGTTTGTGTGGCAGTCAGTATTGATGGGTCAGCACTCATATTCTTCGGTGATCGTATAGTGATGCCTTCCGCGACATGCTGGACAGCGTCAAGACCCCCTTCAATGAATGCATCAAGACACTACAAGAGAACATGAAGCTGGATCCTCACTTTGTCGAGTTCTACTACTGGGCCAAGGAGAACAACGTGCCTATTGTTGTCTTGTCCTCGGGGATGAAGCCAATCATCAGCGCCTTGTTCGAGACGTTACTGGGACACAAGACAGATGATCATCTCTATATCGTTTCCAACGACGTCGAAAGCCGCGACGGCAAGGACATCAACACCGAGGGCGGCTGGCAGATCAAATACCACGACGAGAGGTGAGACTACCCGTAGATCCCCGGTTACGCTTTCAGAGATCTAATGGTTATCTCTCAAGCCATTTTGGCCACGATAAATCCCTGGAGATCAAGCCATATGCCGCACTGCCCGATGAAGAGCGGCCGACCTTGCTCTATGCTGGAGATGGTGTCTCCGATCTGTCTGCCGCAGCAGAGACTGATCTTCTCTTCGCCCGGAAGGGACATGGTAAGCCAGGAAGAGTGTGGATATTCCTTGCTCGTGTGCTGATTATATTTAGATCTGGTGACCTTCTGCGAGCGTCAAGGAATGCCCTTCACAATCTTCGAGAGCTGGGAGTCGATCCTGGCCACCACAAAAGACATCCTGAGCGGGAAGGTCTCCGTTAAGAAGGTGGCTGAAGAGGGACTCGAGAAGGTACGGAAGGAGGGCAACTAAGACAGCTATAAGTGATCATTCTGTTGCTATTCTGGGTGGCAGTGCTGCCATATCGACATGTGGGATGTTGGATCCAAGCTGGATCGAGGATATGATAGATACGAAGACGGATGGATATATACTTGGATTTCTTAGTACGGATAGATGACTACGATAGAAGAAAAGATTCCATGATTGTGACCATCATCCAAGGGAAATAATTTCCCCCTATTCAACGATATATCCATCTACCTTAGACTCGTTGTCTTAGAGAACAAGGCTCCTCTATGCTCGTCCCAAAACAGTTAGCCGGCCGCGGATCAGGGACTTGGCCCACATGTGACCGCCTGCCAGTCTGGACTTTCATGGTGCTACAAATACGGGGGGCCCGTCGGATAATCAGCATCTTTCGAACCCCAGAAAATGGACTGGCGTTAATTTGAAAAGCCTAGTCCGCGGTGTGGCCAGATATTATTTCAGAGTCTGGTGCCCCCAAAAATCATGCTCGAGGGCTTTGGTGTGTACAATCTGCTCAAAAGTTACCAGGGGCCCCTATCATTAACATGACACGCCGACTTGTATGGATCACCCCCTTCCTCGAGACATTGATTCTGGCTACTGATGTTCTTGGATTGCGGTTAGGTTCGGACGGGCGTGCAGCTCGCGATTGTCGCTCTGATTACGTTACTCTTTGTGGTCGTTCTCGATAACAAGTTTCGTGTACTACCCGCCTCCATCCATGGCCACCTCCCAACTCATTATGCCGGCTCTGTTGTTACCGATGTCACCGTTGTGACGTGCTCTTCCCTCAGCCTCTTTTCGAGTTGCAAGGTCGATCCGAATGCATGGTTCCGCGTGGAAAAGGATCTCTATCTGCGCACAGGCTGGACGTCCAGCGCATACGTCCAGTTCCAACGCAAGAAGGAGGAGGAGTTGCTTGCGTCAGATAAGGTCGTGATCGATCTGAAAATAGGCCGACGTACGCCGGAATCGTCGAATGATCCGCACGCTGAACAGAACGACTGGGAACAGCGGCCGGGCGGAATCTGGCTGAAGCGAACGGCCAAACGTCATGCGAGCGATTCGCAAAAAGCAATCACCTCGGTTGATGTGCTATTTGGCGCCGACGCGGTTGACCCGCGTGTCGGCTGGGAAGTGAAAGATACTCCGCTGCTGCTGGATAGTCGGACGGAGGAAGTGGAAGCCCGGATTACCATTCGGAGGGGAGACCCGCCGAAAACCAAGAAGCCGGTGCCTCGGATCAATGAGAATGGAAAATTCAAGATCATGCAGATGGCAGACCTTCATTTGAGCACTGGAGTGGGAGAATGCCGGGAAGCGGTCCCAGCAGAGCCTGTGCCTGGTCAGAAGTGCGAAGCGGATCCGCGGACCTTGGAGTTTGTGGAAAGGCTACTGGACGAGGAGCGGCCGGATTTTGTTGTGTTGAGCGGCGACCAGGTGAACGGCGAAACCGCAAAGGATGCCCAAAGCGCGCTCTTCAAGTCCGTCAAATTGCTTGTGGATCGCAAAATCCCCTACGCAGCCATCTTCGGCAATCATGACGACGAAGGCAATCTCAACCGACAAGAGCTTATGGGTATTCTTGAAGACCTACCTTATTCTTTGTCAATCGCCGGTCCTGAAGATGTGGACGGGGTAGGGAATTACATTGTGGAGGTCCTCGGCCGGGGAACGACGGCGCACTCGGCGTTGACTCTATATATGCTCGACTCGCATTCCTATTCTCCTGATGAACGCCAGTTCCGGGGCTACGATTGGATCAAGCCCAGCCAGATCCGGTGGTTCAAGAACACTGCCCAGAGCCTGAAAGCCAAACACCACGAATACAGTCACATGCACATGAACATGGCGTTCATCCATATTCCTCTCCCCGAATACCGCGACACGGCGAATTATTATCGAGGCAGCTGGGCGGAAGCCCCGACTGCTCCAGGTTTCAACTCTGGTTTCAAAGACGCACTCGAGGAGGAGGGTATCCTGTTTGTCAGTTGCGGACAGTAAGTAATCTCTCGACTAGTGATAGCGGACCAAATGAATTTGCTGACATATCTCTAGTGACCACGTCAATGACTACTGCATGCTTAACAAAGACAAAAATGAGAAGCCGTCTCTCTGGATGTGCTATGGAGGCGGTGCCGGCTTTGGAGGCTATGGAGGTTACGGAGGCTACGTTCGGCGCATCCGGTTCTTCGATTTTGACATGAACCCCGGACGAGTTGTCACGTACAAGCGACTTGAATACGGCGAGGTCGAGGCCAAGATTGACGAGATGATGATCATCGACGGTGGCACTGTAAAGGGCCCGGACGGAAGTCAATGAGCATGCTTATAGCGACATACAGCGCCGTCCCTTATCGTCGTCTTTCTAGTTGTTTTCGGGCCAAAAGCGGTTTACTTCTTGTTTCTTTATACCTTGCTACTTTCACCTTGATCACCCTCGTTTCCCGGTCTGTGTTGTTTAACTAGCGATCTCTTTCGGACACTTCATCATACATTCTCCTTCAACTGTATATATTAAGTGTGCAAGGCTGATGAGCGTGAGCCGAGATGGCCGGCCAGTTGAATAAGAGGCATGGATTATTCATCCTTTTAACATACGTCTCAACTTTTCTTTTTATTTTTAAGTATCTGGGAGCATACAGTATATTTCCTCGGTGATCGTCATGGATTCCATGGCTTTTGCTGAAATGAAAATACCATGCTCAAGCTCAAAACCTCAAACTCCAACAGAAGGTAACTTGACTACAATACGAAATCCCTTTCAAAAATCAATCGACTACCACCACTTTTCAAAGAATATGCGCTCCTGCCCATCACCCAGCAACCCCTGAAGCGTACTCACAACCTCATCCGTCATTTTCGGCGGCCCACACATATAGCACACCGACTCCTCCGGCCGGATGATGCCCTCACTCCCCTGAAGAGCCCGCCGCAGATCAGCAGGCTGGAGTCTGCGCGCCTGGATGTTCAAGTCCGGTACGGGCTCCGAGAGCCGCGGGACAGACTCCTCGTGGAGATTCGTGAGGAAGAGGTTCAGCGCGATGCGCAGACGGCCGGAGTGTGCCTGCGCTTGCGCGATCTCGCGCAGCCGCGAGAGGAAGAGGATCTGGTCGATTGTTGCCTCGGGGGTCTTTTCGGGGATGGAGGGGGTTGCGGGGATGGGGAGCTTGGTGGAGTAGAAGAAGTGGATGTCTGGGTGGTGGTGCAGGGCGGCGGTGCCGTCGTTGTTACAGTTTAGGTGGGAAAGCATGGATATGAGGGGGCTGTGTGGTGGGTTAGTTTAGGGGCCGTATTTTGTAGGCTGGTGTTAAGAGATATGCCTGTGAGGGTACGTACTTTATGCCGACTCCGCCGGCGATGAAGATGATCTTCTTGATCTTGTCGAGGGGGATTCCTGATGGAGGCCAGACGAAGCTGCCTCCGACGCGGATACTCAGCTCCTTGCCCATGATCTCGTCCTTGGGTTTCCAGAACCACGCACTGGCTGGGTTGTCGGGTGCAGTTTGGACGGCTAGTTCCACGTAGGGCGCCCTTCCTCGCGGATCTATAGGAGGCAAACCCGTTTCCTCGTCCGTAAGGGATTCCAAGGGAGGGCCTGGCGAGGGAAGCACCTGCGCATCAGCTGGGGTGGAGGTGATACTAAACCCTCCGGCATTGGCAATGCCAGGTATATGCACATCTAGCCATTGGCCAGGGAGGAAGGTGAGTGGTTGTGGTTGATCGGTCTTATGTGCTAGTTAGCTTGAGACAACGAACGACATCAACAGGTGGTAGATATATAGATATAGATATAGATATATATATATCTGACGCTACGACATACTTCTCCATCTGATACTTCAGCTTGCTCATCCAAGCTCTGCACATAAGGAGGGATCGTCAAATGTACCAACCGCACTGATGGGTTGACCTCGTCGACATGCGAAAGCCGTACAGAGTATAGTCTGTTCTGCCTTGGCTCTGCCGCAGTGCGGATCAAATGCGGCACAGAGGCTTTCCGTGAAGTTGGAAAATCCATCTGGCATCGGATCCCATTCGGAGCGGACTGATGATGAGCAGATAGGTATTGCAGCTGCGCGAGCACAGGCACACGGCGAGAGGAAGCGATGCTTGAGAGTGGTGGTGGACGGTGGAGTCGAAGGCACCACAGGAACCGGAGAGTCTGCATCCAGATAGGTCGACCTGGTTGCTTGACGTCAAAGAGGTTTAGTTTTCGGATTGCCTTTTTTTTTTCTTTTGGTTATTCCTTCTCTACTTCAACGTCCTGTAGATAGTCTTTTGATGGACATATCTTCTGTTCTCCGTTGCTGGTGGTAAATCATTGATTGAATTGTTCTACGACCGTCCGAATGACGTCTTGTCTCTGTGTCATACTGAATTCATTATCTCCATCATCGTTCCATCCCAAACTTCATCAATTCATCCCATCCTCATCTATTTTAGTCCAACGTAAATCTGTCTCTCGGTATCTTTCTGGACGTCGAATCTCTTCAACACAAATGTGAATGCTTGTTCTGTGTTAGTCATCGAAGTTTGAGAGGTCGAGCACGCCAATAAAGTGGATAGAGTATCCTGCAAGCACGATCACAACCACTCAAGTGATCCTCTCCACATCGGCGCTTCGCCTTCTGACAGGACCACTATTCTCTCATTCAGGTTGGCTTGCTGGATAGCTCGATTCCTCGATTCCTCGATGCCACCGATGGAACGCATCTCCAGCCTGCAGATAGAACCCCTCGTCACACGGACTAGCGTGTGATGGCCGGCAGCCAAAGGGCGGGTTACTGCAGCCTTATTGGTGTTGGATCCCCGGCTTCGTGCCTGTGCTGGCGCTTTCACACCACCAAGCATTGGCCAGATGCAGCTGGAGGAAACTTTTGCATCGCTCGATGCTCCGGTTCGACTGTCACATCCTTGCTGTGATTGTGCCCCTCTTCTTGGTCCGGCAGCATGAACGAGAAAACGACGGGCCTTCGACCCTGCTGGTCTGGCGGAGCTCCTGGCCATATCTACGCCCGTGTTTCCGGCTGATCTACGATGCTTCTCCCTGAGGGTAGCTTGTTTGATTCTTTTTGCTGCTGTGGTTGATCAAGCCTTTTGGGTCATTCAATGCAAGTGAACTGAATGCCTAGCCAGCCGGACTGGCCGAATCTCGCTTTCAAGATTCGACGCAGAAAACAATTCTGATATAAGAACCTGGCGACTGATATACTTTGAGCATTACGAATTTGGAGGTATACGACCGTCTCAGCCACCATGTATTTCCCACGGAACCACCGCCATCACAAACTGCTCCTGTACTTGATGGCCGTCGAGTTGCCTTTTACTATTGCCATCCTCACATTTACTGGAATCGCCTCTCACAACCTTTACCGGACAAAACTGTGGCAAGATGGCGCAGACAACGGCTTCAACAGCTCTCCGGATGAGCAGCTGTATGCTGCTGCGAACTATCGCCCATACACTGCGCCTATGGTCTGGAGTGGCTTGTATGTCCATCCTGTCTTCTATCCTTTACTTCTCCTCTGCCTTGTAAAGGACCCCTATGCTTTTGTTGAGCACGTTACTGACAGGCCACTGCAGTATCACAGATTACAATCTGGTACTCGGCGTCTTGAGTACATTCTTCCTGATCACCAAGGCTCCTGTACATTTTCTCCGCATCTTCTACCCGCCGTTGTCAGTGATCGTGCACGGCGGTCTCTTTGCAGTCTATATCGTCTCTGCTCGATATCAGAGCGGTAGTGATATGTCAGACCCGAGCCACCCGCAACCGGGTGCGCCGTGGTATCTTGCGAAGAAGTGCTCTGTTGCTGCGCACAAGGAGAATATCAATTACTGCCAGCAGGCCAAAGCCTTGTTTGCGCTTACAATCGTGATCATGTGAGTGATGCGTCTATCCAAGGATCCTCAATTTCCTATCCAGTCCTAGATCTCATCAACTAACCCAGAGGATAGCGTCCTCTACTTTGTGGAATTTGTTCTGAGTATCCACTCATGCATCATGACCCCCGAAGAGCGCGCGGAGCGACTGGAGCGGGCCGAAGAAAAGAGGAGCATGAAGGAGTATGAGGAGGCGATCCTCAAATCCCCCTCGATGATTCCCATGACACCGGCGTATCCGCAAGAGGGCATGCCTGTCATGTCACCCCGTACCCTTGCGTTTAACCGACTCGGAGGAGACAATTCCGCCGACCTCCCGCTTAGAGAATACTTCGGCGCTTCCGACCCGCGCCGCTCGATGCAGCAGGAGTCGGCAGAGGCCCTGACCTCTGCGTCGCAAGCCCAGGCAGGGTACGCAGCTCAACATCAGATGTATTTCCCTCCGCCTCCCAATAAGGCAGCCAGAGCGTGAGAAGCAATGTCATGGCATATCATATCATATTTCCAGCAGTATGTACCATTTGTGTGACCTTTTGTCGAACGAAAAGTTCGCCGGTTCTGTTGATTTCTGCTCTATTCCCCTGTCTGCGTGTGTTTATTTGCTCAATAGCTCCAGTTGTGGAGGCGCAGCTGGGCCATTATTGATTATGGCGTTATCTCTTGGACTCTGTGACACCGTCATCGTGTCTTGGATAATAAGCACATTGAGAATAGTATAGATGGTCGAAATGATCTCATCGAATCCAATGAAGCAAAAGAAACGCAAAATGGGAGACGTATGAATCCGTAAGAACCACCAGACAGCCTGATGCCAATGGACAGAAGGAAAAATGAATCATATATGTATGTAGCGGGGGCCAAGGGGTATGGTGGCGCTCATGGGGCCCGTGAACAAGCCGTATTTGCAAAAACGAAACCTAGAAGGAGCAGAACGCAAGGGTATCTTCTTTTGCTGAACAGAAACAGCAGCGCGAGACTCGGATGGGGAGTAAGTGGGTGTACTCCACAGTAGATGGTTAGTTTGATTCCTGACGTTTCTTCTCTTTCTTGGCCCAGCGTACTATTAGGCAAGGACTGGTTAGTGAACGAGTCGCTTGAAGAGCACGGTCGGGGACAAGACAACTCACATCCACACGCATTACACAGGGTCTTGGGTCCCTCGGGGCCCTTTCTCCATTCAGGGGAATCGGAAGTCCCACAATCAGTGCAGAGATACTCGCCCTTCAACCGCTTCCTTCGATCGGTCTCTTGCACGCTCCGTGCCTGCTCCTCGATCGTGGCGATGTCGATATCGCACTGGATCAGACGAGCCTGGCGAACGCCGGTACTCAGACCCTGTGATCGCTCGCCGTCTCCGTAGAACAGGCCCGTCATGACTTCGATCCCGTCAATGTGCGCCAGCTCCTCCGACTGGCGGATCGTGGTCTCCAGATATGACCTCGGTTCCCCTTCGTCGGTGTTGACCGTGTCGGAGGACTCATTTTCCTCCCCGGAGCCGGTCGCATCGTAGTACGTGAATGGGGGCAGGTTCTGGCGCATGCTCGCCGATCCTGGGTTCCCCTTGGGGTAGGACTGTCGGCCTGCGTTCAGGTCTTCCTCCTCCTCCGCTCTGAGTTGCGCTATCCGTTGGTTGAGCCGAATATTTTCGATCTTGTGCTCGAGGAAGGAGTCGAGCAGCGCCGAGCTCCTAGTAGGATACGGTCGGCACACCAGGAAGACGCCGTGGCAGGTGTCATTCTCGCTCTTCACGTGCGGATGGCCGTACGCTTCGACGATGAAGAAGGAATTATTTGGCCGATAGAAGCGGAAATGGCAATGAAGCGGACGCGCCGTAGCGATGCATTCTTCGAGTTCTCGAGTGAAGACCGACTTGTCGTCGTCGTGGATGAAACGAGTGAGGGCATCGTGTTCGAGCTGCTTGGACTCGTAGCCGGTGATGGACTTGCAGGACGGGGAGGCGTAGAGGACGGTGCCATCAGAGCGGAGGAGGAGGAGCATATCTTTCATCTCGGCGAGGGCGCGCTGCGCCCAACCCTGTTCCGTCGTCGCATCGAGATACGGCTGGGAAGCTGTTCCTGGAGAGGTCCCGTTGCCGTAATTTGCATTATTGCTGTTGCTGTTGGAGAACGACCGTGGGATTCGTTGTATGTCCATGGTATTTGAGGAATCTCTCTCGTGTTCGAGGGCGTATGTCTGGTTCTGTCTCACACTGTCCGACGCCAGAGGGGCAGTTTCCATACCCCGTGGAGTACTCAACTAGCAGATAAAGTAGTTAAATGTGGCAGAAGGGCCGCCGCTCTGTATGATGACGAGGATAAAGCTGAAACGAACGGCTGGAGGATCGATTGCTGGAATGCAGAGAATGGGTTGTCAGTCTGATTTGCCAATGGCCTGAGAATGAAAAGTAGAGTTAGATAGATACTACGGGGTTTGAAAAAAATAAAAAATAAAAAATAAAACTAAAACTAAAAATGATGTACTGGGGAGCCTCGTCTGAGAGCTCACATTTGCTGATAAAAACAAAAATGAATGAACTGCTTGATAGAACAAGACGATTCCAGCGTCTGTAGACAACCAGCTTGTCATCCATCGGAGAGAAAAGAAAACTCCCGGGACTTGCTGACATTGATAAAGATTACAAGTCTCATGTCATCAAACCTTCGCCTTCTACATAATTGATTGTATTGGCATGACTGCTCCACGTTGTCCAGTCCCTTACTTTCTTTTTTGCCTCCCCGGGGTGTTTTTTCTTGGTTGATGGGATTTCAAGCAGCGACCCAGCATTCAGTTGCTTTGGAAAAGGAGATTCAGGTACCTTGCTTCTCGTTCCTTGTTGACTTTTGGATACTTCAGTCGTCGGGTGGTGTTTGTATGAGTGCGTGCCATTCTGTTCTCGATGATAACCATAACACAATGTTGACCATGTCCATAGAAGCGATAAATAGCCTATCATCACCTCTTCATTTTCTATAGCAGATGGCTACGCCTGCCGCCGATTCATATCAGTTTCAGCACGATTCGTTCCCTCGTGAGGACCGGCCATGAGTCTCCACCCGTGGAATGCCTTTTGCGTCTTCTGCAACATCGGCAGTCTACTGTTAAGGAATTCCGCAATACAATACTCTTCATCACCCTTCTAATGTTCTTCGGTACGCGCCGAGATTCTTCAGGCGCAAATCTTCTAGTCAGGTTTAAGTTCCTGGTATGTTGTATCGACAGAGCGGCAGCTTAGAGGCATCTGAGTACACGTAGCTGCCACTCAGCTTCCGTACTTGCAGAAAAAAAAAAAAAAGAGTGGTTATGGCTTGTTCAACCAATTTTTGGATGACATCCAGACTTTGATGTATGTTTCTGATTTTGAGACCCTCCAACTTCAGTGAGAGCGATGTATCACCTGCTATATCAGCACAAACAACACAAGGGGTCGCAGTGGACAATGCTGTCTTTTCTACTTTTCGACGATCGAGGTCTTACAAACGGACACAGGCGTTGACTCGCTTATACTCGCCGTCTAGAAGATTTCCAATAGCCATTCCTGTGCACGAGTGTCTCAGAAAGTTCAGTATTCACACGATGAAATCTCTCTCCGGACGGACGGTTGAGCCAAATGCTGACTTCGAGCAGTTTTTTTTTTTCGTTATCCGAGTGGGGCGATGGATTTGGAATGAAGAACAGCAGCTTCAAGACAGGTACATGGCCTTTAATGTTGCTGAGCACCAAATATCAGCGGCCAACGCAGCGGGTTCAGACCACTGGGTCTCGATAGCGAAGTACTCACTTTTGTAGCCTCAGGTAAATTCTACAACATTGTAAGGTAAGTTGAAAGTAGGATGAATATAAAGTCTTAAATAGACCAATAGAGCAAAAAGGCGAATACTATTTGATTCTATTTGAGTGGCCAGAGACCGTATGTGTCCTTGATAATAGAGTCCCATGCTGCCATTTAAGGCACGTGACTTCGCGCTGCTGGGCCGCGTCTTCCTGACGCGCAGGCAGAAGCGGCGATAACGATCAAGCTCCGATGAGGTTTGAATGATCCGCCAGCGTTGTGGCTACGCTTGCGGTCTGAGACATCCGCAAAATCGCCTATATCAACTTGATAGGCAGCACTGTGAGTGCGATCATTCATCATGTGAGTAGTATTATGCTTGTCGATGTTTGTTTTTGATACTAACGAGCTTGACAGGTGTAGGTAGTGCACAGAGCAGATAGTGATGGTCGGACTGAGAAAAAGCTGACGCCATCTTTGATTATAGCGAAGATTGACAAACTCTCGATTCTTGGGTATAGTTGATCTTGACACAACAGCCTGTGAGAAGCGTGCTGCATATACTGATGACACTTCCACCCACCAGTGTCCGCTCCTTCGACAACACTCGTAGCGAGACGATCCAGTTCCACACACCTCTTACATTGATTGTCGGTTATAACGGCTCAGGAAAGACGGTAGGGACTACTTCGATACCGGAGAATATTCTGTCGATGGCTAATCGAGGCGAATAGACCATCATCGAATGTCTCAAATATGCCACCACCGGCGATCTTCCGCCCAACAGCAAGGGTGGTGCTTTCATCCACGACCCAAAGGTATCCCAGTGACATTGTTCCATTGTATAGAGATAGCTGCTAAGAATCACCGTATAGCTCTGTGGAGAGAAAGAAGTGTTGGCCCAGGTGAAACTGTCGTTCAAAAGCACATCTGGAGCGAAGATGGTAGCGACACGAAGCTTACAACTCACGGTGAAGAAAACGACCAGACAACAGAAGACATTGGAGGGCCAACTTCTGATGATCAAGGATGGCGAGAGAACAGCTATCTCATCTCGCGTGGCAGAGCTCGATCAAATCATGCCTCAGTATCTCGGTGTGTCCAAGGCTGTCCTGGACTCGGTCATTTTCTGCCATCAGGACGAAAGTCTGTGGCCCATGAGTGAACCATCGGTATTGAAGAAGAAGTTCGATGAGATTTTTGAAGCCATGAAATATACAAAAGCCATCGACAACATCAAGGCTCTACGGAAAAAGCAGAATGAAGAGCTTGCTAAATACAAAATTATGGAACAGCATGCGAAGGAAGACAAGGAGAAAGCTGATCGCGCAGAGAAACGATCTATCAAGCTCCAGGATGAGATCGAGGCGCTGCGTGTCGAAACCCATCAGCTCTCCCAGGAGATGCGTCGTGTCGCCGAGCTTGCTGATAAGGCATGGAAGGAATCGGAGAGTTATGCGCAGGTTCTCGGATCCTTGGAAGGAAAGCGCATCGAAGCAAAGAGTCTCCAGTCGACTATTGATAATTTGAAACGACATCTCGTTGAGCTTGATGACCCGGATGAGTGGCTGCAATCAAATCTCGAGCAATTCGAGTCCAGACAGCTCCAATACCAACAACAAGAGGAAGCTCAGAAGGAAAATTATATGGAAATTAAGGATCGAATCGAACAGACCCGTCAGAGGCTGGGTGTTAAACAAGCGGAGTATGGAAAATACGAGAATGACAAAGCCAACTTTGAACGCCAGGTAGAGAGGAGACAGAGAATGACCCGGGAAATCGCTCGCAGCCACAACATCCGAGGGTTTGATAGTATCCAGGACCAGGCCGACATCGATGACTTCATGCGAAAGATCCGGAAGCTGCTGAAGGAGCAAAACCAAGCTCTGGACCGCGTGAAACGAGAGGCGCAGACTGAGCTACGAGAAGTGCAGTCTACCTTGAATGAGATTGGACAGCGAAAGTCTGCATTGCAGGAAAGCAAGAATGCGGCCAAGCGACAAATCGCCTCAAATGACCGGGAAGCCGCCAATTACCAGGGAAAGCTCAACGAAATTGATGTGGATGAAGGTGTCCAGGCTGCACTCGAAGCAAACATTGAGGATATTTCCTCTCGACTGACCGAAGCTAAGGATCGCGCGCGATCTGCTTCGTGGGATAAGGAGATTCAGGACCTGAATTTGGAAATCCAGAACCTCGAGGACGAGAGCTCACGACTCAATGCTGAATTGATCGAAGCCACAAAACGTGCTGGTGATTTCGCCCGGTTGGATCATTTGAAGAGGGAGCTGAAAGAGCGGGAGCGTAGCTTAGAGACCATGAAAGGTGCTCACGGCGAACGTCTTGCAAAGTTCGTCGGCTCCAACTGGAATCCTGCCAGTCTCGAGCAAGACTTTCAGCGTGTCTTGGAAGAGCAATCTAGGGACCTCTCCAAGGCTGAGAGCCAACGTGATGGAGTGAGCAGAGAATTGGAACAGGTTGAATTCAAACTGAAGACTGCCAAGAAGACATTGACTCAGCGGCAAAAGGAGCTCAGCAGTTGTGCCAAAGAGATTCGAGAAGCCATCAATGAAGACCCCGAGGAGTATCCCGAAGTACTGAGGCAACGACAAGCGCAGCTAGATGTTGCCAGGAGGGATGCGGAGCAGACTGCTGGAATCGGTGACTACATGATGCGTTGTCTTGAAACCGCCAGGCAGGCTAAAGTCTGTAGACTGTGCTCAAGGACGTTCAAGGATGATGCAGAATTCACGGTCTTCAGAAAGCGTTTAGAGGGTCTTGTGAAGAAAGCACAATTAAATGTGGAAGAGGAGGGGGTTGAGAGATTTGAATCCGAACTCGATACTGCGCGGGCAGCTAGCACATCCTATGATACATGGACTCGTCTTTCGAAGACAGAGATTCCTGATCTAGAGAAGGAGGAAGATCAATATGTTCTCCAACGCGATGAGCTCCTGGACCAACTCGAGAATCACGACAAGATTGTTGGCGAAAAGGCCGAGAAGAAGAGAGAAGTTGAGGCTCTCTCCAAAACCGTTAACACCATTGCGAGATATGACAGCGAGATCAAGACTATTCGGTCTCAGATCCAGGACCTTTCGGCGAAACAGAAAGACACAGCTGCCGCACGCACCCTTGAGGACATTCAAGAAGAAATCGCTGGTATTGGCGAAAAGTCTAGAACTCTCAAGAAGTCACTGGCGAAGCTCTCCAATGACAGAGAGCAGGCCCGGACAGAGATGAACAATCTGGAGTTGCAACTCCGAGACGCGAGAAGCAAGCTTGACAACACAAAGTTCCAGCTCGAGAGGAAAGCAGACCTACTTTCTCGCATTGAGGAATACAAGAACCTCAATAATCAGCAACGAGAAGCAATTGAAAAGGCTGACAGGGATATCGAGGAATTGACACCGGAACTTCTCAAATACCAAGCTCAGTACGACGATATTACCCAACGGGTTGAGGGCCGAGAGAGAGAGTTGCAACAAGGCATCAATCAACTGTCCGAAAATATCCGCCAGTTGGACGTGGCCACGGAAGAGATTGATTCTTACAATGAACGAGGCGGCCCCAGTCAACTAGAGAGAAGTAGACGGGAGTTGCAAACGATTGAGAATGAAATCAGCCAGCTCGAAGCCGAACAAGGGAACATCACAAAAGAGATCAACAAGATATCTGCGCAGCTCAAGGACAGCGAAAACACAAAACGTCAATACTCTGACAACTTGACATATCGTCAAGCGACCCGAACACTGGCAGAAGTTTCAGCGGAAGTTGAGCAGCTGGCAGCTCAGAATGCCGATGTTGATCGCAGCCGCTTCAAGGACGAATCGGAGCGTCGAACTCGTGAACATAACGCGCTGGCTGCAAAGCAAGCAAGCAAGATGGGAGAGATGAAATCCAAGGATGATCAGTTGATGCAGCTCCTAGCGGATTGGAACACGGACTACAAGGACGCCACGTCGAAGTACAAGGAGGCGCACATCAAGGTGGAAACCACTAAAGCTGCCGTCGATGATCTTGCCCGGTATGGTGGTGCTTTGGACAAAGCCATCATGAAGTATCACTCCCTAAAGATGGAGGAGATCAACGCAATCATCGGCGAACTCTGGCAGAAGACCTACAGGGGCACCGACGTCGACACGATTCTCATCCGCTCCGACAACGAAAACGCCAAGGGCAACCGATCCTACAACTACCGCGTCTGTATGGTCAAGCAGGGCGCCGAGATGGACATGCGCGGACGCTGCAGTGCCGGGCAGAAAGTGCTGGCGAGCATCATCATCCGCCTGGCCCTGGCGGAATGCTTCGGCGTCAACTGCGGCCTGATCGCACTCGACGAGCCGACCACCAACCTCGACCGCGACAACATCCGCTCTCTTGCCGAGTCCCTGCACGACATCATCCGCACGCGGCAGCAGCAGGCCAACTTCCAGCTCATTGTGATCACCCATGACGAAGAATTCCTGCGTCACATGCAGTGCGGAGACTTCAGCGACTACTACTATCGCGTGTCACGCAATGAGAAACAGAAGTCGATTATTGAGAGGCAGTCTATCGCCGAGGTTAGTCTCTTCTCTCCCCCCAAGGTATGCAATTGTACGAAGAATGGGCTGACGGATCCTAGGTCATGTAAATTCCACAGCCCATGCACTCTACTGTTCGAGGCTGCGGTGCCACCCGTATCTCGTGACTGGTCGACCCTATGCTGTTACGACCAAGTCAGAGCCCAGGCACTTGGACGAACCCTCGACTTGCTTTCTTTGTACATTAGTAGCTACATTCTACGGCCTTTTGAGCTACATGTTTGCTTCGCATACCCGCGTTAAGGAAGTCCCAAGGGACCCTCTTCGCAGCAGTCACACTTCAAGCCTATCTGTCACACATAATGATGTCCTTCTACTCTATATGTTTATACGATGAGCGATAAAATGAAGCACCCGGTGCTAATCCAGTTCAAGATCCATTGCATCCTCATCCAGTAACGGTACAAAACGAAAGTCCACAAAAGTCACCGTGCCCCCAGCGCTTCCTGCCGATGACCGTGTGCCGCTAGCTGCGCCAACAGGGCCATTGTTGTCGAACTCGATCATGAACTGGAGGCTTAAGACACCTTGTCTATCGCCCCGGATACTGACTTTATTAGCCACTGCCATCGCACGAGCTGCCTTCTTGATCATGGAGAACCGATAACCCTGAGTTATGCGAGAGCCCATGGACGACGGTGGGCTGACGAGAAAGGTTTCCGTGACGGTAGGCGCGAGTTTGGCTCTCTTGGCCCGCGATCTGGATGTTCCATCATCGGTGAGCACTTTGTGGTGGCTATCGGCCGGTCCGGTGCCATGATTTGGTTGCTCGATTGAGAATTCTACCGTTGATTCGCTGAGGGGACCGCCCGAGCCGGACAGTGCGAAATATGGCTCTCGCGTTGCGGAGGCTGAGAGTTTTAGGACGGTTGGATCCGTGGCGTCGAGCTCTGTGATGGCATTGTGGAGCCAGGCGGAACGCATGATGATCTTCATGACGATGCCGTCTCGCTGGAAGGGGATATCGAGGTCGGTGTCCTCCGGCTCGTAGGTCGTCAAGTCGCAGGTTGTTTTGATACCTGTCTCGGACAACGTGACGCTGAAAGGAGCACCGTCGTGCAAGTATTGTAGCGTGCATGAACGGTCCAGGAGTAGTGCTGGTGCGGTGAAGGCGGATAACGCAGAAGGATTTGGTGGTTGAACGCTGCCTGCTCTGCTGAAGTTGCCGGACGACGCATCATTGATGCCGAAGATCTTCAACGTTTCAAGGAGGGCGGATAGGGAAATAACAAAACAGGGATATGATGCCACGTCCGTAGCATCTTCCCCTACTTCGTCATCGTCAGAATCGTCGATCGTGTTCCGCTGACCTGGAGGCGGGTTGAACGTGTAGCTTGTGAAGAGTGCTTTGTCGAGAAATGCAAACCCCTGTATGACTCTGGTCTCCTCGGCGGAGAACCGAATCCCGTCTGGGGTGATTTGAACAGTGGCTTTTGAAGCG
Source organism: Aspergillus clavatus NRRL 1 (assembly GCF_000002715.2). Lineage (NCBI taxonomy): Eukaryota > Fungi > Ascomycota > Eurotiomycetes > Eurotiales > Aspergillaceae > Aspergillus > Aspergillus clavatus. The sequence continues at coordinate 1,965,376 of NW_001517099.1, read as the reverse complement.
AAGCCAATGCATTGAAGTAAGGTATAGAGCTGATGAGCGTTGCTGGAGACAGCAGAAAAGATGGGCGCAGACTCGGTGGTTGCCATGGCCCTTGCAACGTCGATTGAGATAGCCAAGGGAACGTGATAGCGAGCACCGAGAAGTAGATTATTGGGGTATGGTGAAGATATGTAAAGATGTGTCTCCTTGTTACGTGTCTTCTGTTCTTCAACTCTCCACTTTATAGTACATCGAGATGCGAGTCACTCAAACGTAGACACCAGCGGCGCAGATCATATAAACGGCTCCGAATCTAGGAAGACAAGACATGAGCATGGAAGGATACTATCTATCATAGCACGTCTGAACTCACCCGAATGCCAATGAGGCCGGGACACCGAATGATGCAATGCTCAAGAAAGAGCGATCTATTGGGAAGCACACGTAAGGAAATAGTTCTAGCGGAGCTTGAATCTCAGTACGAGGCATGAGACTTACTCAGACCGAAAAGACCAGTCAAAACCAAAGCTAAGCTGTGGATTAGCCTCCAACGATGTCTATACCGGTTATATCCCTCTTACCACTAAGCAGCAGGCTGAAGCCAACGAAGAACTGTTGATCTTTAGAGATCAGGGGAGAATAAGGGCTTGCGGAAGCTGCCTCCCAAACTTCGTTCAGAGACATTGAGGATGGATTAAAAAAAAAAGATCGAATGTGTCACAGCAAAGGCAGCATGTACAGAGGTGAAGCGCAATTGATGTCTACATTTACTTGGCCACTAGAGAGAGCTCTCTCTAACTATCTCCAATGCGGGAAGAAGCGACGCGTTTCCCAAACGGCTGATCTGGCCCCAATCGCCGGTGGAGCAATGTATCTCCGATCCGCGGTCCCTCTCCCATCTCCGCTCATATCGGGGAGTCCGCAGTTGGCGCCACTTGGTTCCAGGCTGAGGGCAAAAAGGCGGCCTCATCGCAAGCATTTCAAACACATCATGCCGGCACTCACGTCAGAAGGTGAGTCTGCGCGCTGTGTATCTCGTTTTTGGGCGATTTCCAGAGTCGACTGACAGCTATGCCAGGTACCAAGCGGAAAGCTTCGGAAGAGGCGGCTTCCCCGGATTTCCAGAAACAGATCAAGAAAGCGCGCACTGACTCTCCAGACAGAGAGCTAAAGGTTTGCGGTCCCTCGGTTTCAGTTGCTCTTGAATGCTACTTCTGACCCATGATATCTATCTCTTGCAGATTGAGGAGGAACCGCTGGACAAGCCACCACTGAGGATCGTCCCCTTCCCTGAAAAGGTAAGCTTCGCCGGTGGATGCCGATTCGACGGAGTCGCTGATGTTGATACCCCACAATAGCCCGCAGTCTTGGAAGAACGACGAGGTGAAATCGAGTTTCGAGTGGTCAATAATGATGGCGCGCGGGATAGTTTCGTCGTCCTTACCGGATTGAAGTGCATCTTTCAGAAACAGCTCCCGAAAATGCCAAAGGATTACATTGCGCGGCTTGTCTACGATCGATCGCATCTATCCATTGCCATTGTGAAGCATCCGTTGGAGGTGGTAGGGTATGTGGACACGGCGCTTTGTATATACTTGACAAGGGTTGTCACTGATGGGCATCCAGAGGGATCACGTACCGTCCATTCAATGGCCGCAAATTCGCGGAAATTGTCTTTTGCGCCATTTCATCTGATCAGCAAGTCAAGGGTTATGGTGCGCATCTCATGTCGCATCTCAAGGTATGTCTCCCTGGTGATTGTGGCGGTCCAGAGCTGACAATAACACCATGTTAGGACTACGTGAAAGCGACCTCGCCCATAATGCATTTTCTGACGTATGCGGACAACTATGCGATTGGTTATTTTAAGAAACAAGGGTTCACGAAAGAGATTACGCTCGATAAATCGATCTGGATGGGGTACATCAAGGATTACGAGGGAGGAACGATAATGCAATGCACGATGCTGCCCAAGATACGGTATCTCGAGGCAGGCCGCATGCTTCTGAAGCAGAAAGAAGCCGTTCAGGCGAAGATTCGAGCGTTCAGCCGCTCGCATATCATCCACGCGCCGCCAAAGGAGTGGAAGAATGGCCCGTGCAAGATCGATCCTTTGAGTATTCCCGCTATCAAAGAGTCCGGATGGTCCCCAGACATGGATGAGCTGGCGCGCCAGCCACGCCATGGGCCGAATTATAACCAGCTGCTACATCTGCTTAATGATATGCAGAACCATAGTGCTGCTTGGCCATTCACCCAGCCCGTCAACCGGGACGAGGTGCCCGACTACTATGAAGTCATCAAAGAGCCAATGGATCTCTCGACCATGGAAGAGAAGCACGAGAAGGACATGTATCCGACACCGCAGGACTTCATCAAAGATGCCATGTTGATCTTTGATAATTGTCGGAAGTACAATAACGAGAACACGCCGTATGCAAAGAGTGCGAACAAGCTGGAGAAATTTATGTGGCAGCAGATCCGCAACATCCCAGAGTGGTCGGTGAGTGTCATCCAGAAACGATGCACTATGTTATTGGTTTGATTCATTACTGACTCCGGCGTAGCATTTGGCCGATGGTCATTGAAGTCTTGGCCATCGGATTGATATCTTTTTTCTTTTTTCTTTTTTTTCGTTTTCGATTTCTCTTCGTCTTGAAGCGTGTGGGAGTTTAGGTTACGGATGGCGTTGATCTTTCCTTGCAACCAACGAATACCCAATTGATGCATGGTGGAGCATTTTGGCCGTTTCTCGTCTTTTGTGATATATTCAGACAACAGCACAGTAATTAAATCATCATCTGTACTGTAAAGATCGATTTTGTAACATGCGGAAAGGCTGGGACTGGGAGACCGCTCAAGCAGATTAGGCAAGGGAACTAACTCATGGGCTTGGAGACTTGCCATCTTGTTTAGCTTCTCGACTCTAGAGCTTCTTCTAGCCACCAGAGCCATCACATCGTAGTCAAACTCTCCCTTGCAGCATTGTTCCTCATAGTTAATTATCAGTAGATAACCACGGTGATCTTTTTTTTTTCCCAGCAGTCGAAGAACGTGGTGTGTTGATCACGGTGGGTCGTTCATTTCGGAACAACTCTCACAGCCGCTTTGTTGGCAGTCAGTCAAGCAAGAGAGAGAGTCCCAAAGTGGAGAAAGCATTCAAGAGGGATGGCAGGCAACTACGGATACTTGAGCTTAAAATCATCATAATAATAATAATGATGGTGGTCGGGCCAAGCCACCACTAATCTTACTATCTACTTCATTTTTCTTCTTCTTCTTCTTCTTATGGTTGTGACCATCGCTCTCTGTGTACTCGCTCTCTCTCCCTCCTCCTTGATTTCGGATGCCATATAGCGGCTGCTTGTCGACTTCTTCAACTTCAGGTGCCCTCACCCCCGGGGGGCTCCTATGATCACAGAGCTTTCATAAAGTCATCAAGCAAATAATCCATTGATATTATGCCTTGATCTGCATTCAATTGCCTCTTCGTCACTCGTTTACTGCATAACAGATCGCGACTTTCTTGGCCCCTCCTATCGTGAGCTGACGGATTCTATTATTATTGAGACCGTTAGTGGCACATAAACACGGGCCAACTCCTATTCTTGGACCGACAACCAACTAGACATCGTCATTCCTTCTCGAATTTTTCGGCTTTCGCTTCGATCTGCCTCTCGCTCTTTCAGTGAACGGACTTTCGGTTTTATTAGCGATTTTGGTTCTTGTCGACATCTCTCCAACATGGCGTCGCCGTCGCTCCTGGAGATGGAGCAACGGAATCGGCTTCCCACCCTGTTCGAGGTTCTGAGCCGTCGGACTCTGGCTCCTGTCGATCTCTTTTCTTTTTACATCTACATGCGAGATCAGCAGCGCTCGGTCGATTATTTGGATTTCTGGTATGTTGGCGCGTGGGCGTCGTGGGCGCTGCGTCGCTCGGGGGGGGTATCACAACTCATACTGATCATCTCGGACTTGAACCAGGCTCGATGTTTCGCAACACATGTCGCTATGCCGCCATTACGTCCGAGAGCTGCGTCGTTCCGTCCTGGTCGCCACACCGGATCTCGAAAAAGCAGACAGCAAAGGTTCCTCCGCCGCCTTAGATAACCTGGAGCATTTCGGCGACATCCCGCTCACCGAAGCGGGGCCCTCCAGTCTGCGCCATAACTGCTTCCATGACTATCACGACAAGGACGCGAACCAAAGACTGTCGGCCTTCTTGCGCTCCGATGGCCACACGACGCAGAACTCTCCCCAGGGTAGTATCACCTCGCGGAACGGCGGCCGCAGCTCCTCCAACGAGTACGAGCCCCATCCGGACTCTGGGCTGCTGAATGACTCGCATTCGCCTGGCCATACGGTTACCCGGCAGGATATCCGCGCCTCCGCAGAAAAGATCCTGTATACCTATCTGCTGCCTGGTGCTGAGCGGGAAATTATTCTCCCCGAGGAAATGGTATCGACTATTATCAATCTAGTCGAGGATGACGGACGAGACGATCCAGAGGTGTTCGACCCCGCCAAGGATTATGTCTTCCAAGCGATGGAACGCGACGCCTACCCCGGGTTTTTGCAGGCCAAGGCCCTGGGCAATCTGGTGCCGCTGACCGTGGTGATCCGCCTGGCTTGCGCTTTAATCAGCTTTGGCGGTGGGTTCTGGGCAGCTTTCTACGTTGTCTTGCGCGACAAGCCACGGCATACCCGTTGCTGGGTAGGTTCAAACCTTTTTGAAGTGATCTATGCGTCACCCTTACTGATGATGGACTAGGTGATTCTTCCTTTCGCGGTAGCGGCCTATCTCATCGCTTCCTACCAGTACAAACTCGACCCCATCATGGCTTTTGTCGGCTACAGCGAATACACGTTCATGAACTGGGCGCCGATCCGCGAGCCTTATGTTCGAAAGCTCTTGAATAAACGGGCGATTGCAACCTTATTGATCGCCATACTGGTCGCGGCTGCGCTGAGTATCTTGTTTATTCTTGTGCCCGGTACTATGCTCTGAGTGGTGTGGTCCCCGCTTGGCTCAGTAGCCTTTATTCTCCGGGGCCGACGCTTCCAATGCGTTGCTGGTTTGGCGTGACCATTAGGCGGTGGTGGTTACTTTGTTTATGAGCATTTGTCTCGCTTCCTTGAGTCATCATTTCATGTGGATGAATCACCGTCAGACTATGTCGAGGGCCCTCTGCAGGGAACCATTCTTGTCGCGCAATTTGTCCGTTTGTTATCGAAATGCTTTGGCGTGTCATTTCGCCTCTGAAGGCCGGGCCTCGCTGACTCGAAGCCTCTCGATAAAGAAAACCATGTTCCACATGCCCCCATTGTTGCTTCCCAGTTATTTGAAACACTGGAGCACGACGTCCGGAGGACCGTGCCGCCTCCTCCAAACATTCCTTACTGATATCTTTGTGAATATCTCTTTTTGCAGCTCTGCTCTGTTCGATTTCTCTTCTCACAATACCCCCTTTTTTCTTTTTCTTTCTTTTTTTTTTTTATATTCTGTCAATTCTTGCATGGATGTTACTATGACTTTGGGCGAGACAGCGTTGGTGTTGGGAATTAGTCTCTAATCTACTATACTAATTCAAAATAATGGCTTCGATACTGTTGTTGGAGTTCCTTCCGGTGGAGCCTGGATTGTAAGGTAGAAATATATCATGGTCTTCGTAACTGCCATTAGTTGCACGATCAAGGATTGAGCCTGCATTGTTGAGATGCGATGCGTTAGGGGGCGTCCTCCAAGCGTCGATTCGATTCAATTCAAGTCTTCTTCCCAAGGAAGCGTTTCGCATGTCTTGCCCCGGCACCGCCCAATCCTAACCTAGAAGACCCCAAGCTCTCATCTATATCCATGCGCGAGCCAGCCGCGTGGAGATCAACGCCCCCGTCATTTGCATTATCCCAGTACCCATCATCCGCATCATCGAGTTCATCCGCACTGTACTCGCGCTTGTTGCCGCCGCCCAGCGCAAACCGCTGAGCGCCGCCGAACCGCCTCAGCCCCGCGGCAGACCCGCCCCCGCCGACGCCGACGCCCACGTCCTTACCGTCGTGCAGTGAAGCCAGGGCCTTCTCGAGCAGCTCGGCCCGCGCCTGCTCCTTCGCCTTGCGCTTGGCGGCGTTTGTCTTGATCTTGGCGATCTCGGCCTCGATGTCGCCGACGACGTCGCCACAGCGGGTCTCCCACTGCGTGAGGAGGGAGATCATCGTCGGCAGGGACTGGGGCTTGATGTCGCGGAGGGGCGCGACGGCGGTGACATTGACGGTTGGCGGGTCGGAGGCGGGGGAGAGGCGGGCGGTGATGAGCGAGGCGTAGATGGCGGTTGTGACGAGGGACTCGAGCTCGGCGGGTGCCGAAATGGAGAGCGCGTCCATGAGGGTTGTGTATGTGAGGGGTTTCAGGGTTGCGGAGAGGTTGAGCAGGGAGAGGAGGCGGAGTTTGAGGGTTTGTTCGGGGCTGAGGGGCGGGAGGTTGGGCGTTGCTGGATCGGGGTGTGAGCCGCTGTCCGGGAGAAGGGGGCCGGGAATGGGATTGCTTACTTTGATAGTCCTGCCATGTCCCCCAGGCGAAGATCTCGAGGAGCGTGAGGTAGCCTTGGAACTCTTCGGGTGTGTCTTGGGACCGGAGAGCCTGGATTGTGGGCGTCTCCAGTAGCTCGGCGAAGACGTAGGTGTGCGGGTTCGAGGTTGCATTTGTGATGAGGTTCGCGATAAACCGTGGGGATGTAGCGCTATTGGCGTTCGCCAGGTGTATGAAAGGTTGGAGGGCCTCTATGGCCCGGTTGTGTACTTGATCCATTCGGAGATGGTTGTCTGGGGTTGATGAGGGATCAGCTATTCCGTACCAGCTATCGCATTGTGTTGGTCTTGGTTGAGGCTGGGGGAACTTACAATAGAGGATTGAATGCTGACGCAGTGCGGCAGTACAACGTCAAACAGAAGCAAGCAGAGACCTTCTCCTAGTGTCAGAACAGCTGATGGTGATGGTGACAGTCGTGTTGATGGTGATGATGATATCAAAGTAGATGTCCGAGATGGGGGTTGTTTGCACCTGTTGCAAACAGGTTCCCCGGTTTTGCCTCACCTTTCAAGGCCATTTCAACAAATAAAGATATCATGGTGATTCTGGTCGAGGATACTTCCTTGGTGGATATGCGTACTTCTCATCTATACTGCTATGATATGGCTTGCTGGCTCGCTCGGTAGTCTGTGGGTTTGTACATTCATGACCCTTCCCTTGCCAATCCCTTGATTTACTACTTGGTACAAGTCTGCTGCACGGAGTATCTACGAGATCAACAGATGTTGAAGATCACCACTCAGCTCAAAATGTGCTTAGACATCACTTCCTATGGCAGTGTGGTATATGTAGGCTGACAGCCTAAAGGTATGAGCCATGCCAAACGAAAGACGATCAAATGGTCCCTATAGCCTCCTGAATGGATGAATGGGTTGTCGGAGAAGGTGTATCCTTGTCCAAGCCGGAGAACATGGTCCTGTGCGTTTCACAGTGTTACGATGGGATTCAGGGACAGCTCTTGATTGTTTGGTAATTGCCGTCCCAACTAGAGGTGGTGTACAGAGTATGTCAAAAGTCTGGCCAAAATGTCAAATGACAAGCCATTATTTTCCTGACAAGTGACAAATGTCACGTGATAGACAAGTGGATACCAACTATACTAGGTATAACTAATGAGAGAGCAGCATTTCAGAATCTAACCAATCAGGTTATATAGCTTTTTATCACGTGATTTCAGTAGCCAACTACCTAGGTCCATAGAATTGACTACCTACAGTAGGAGATGAGACTACACCTCATCAAAATATATATCATCGTTTGCTCTGTAGATAGTTATCCACCAGCATATGGTAGTGGCTCTAATGACACGTCATTTTGACATTTTGACTACCACCCCTAGTCCCAACATGGTGTGGCCTGTCGATAGTGAAATAAAATGGAGCGTAAAGCATGTTGTCAACTGGTCAGGTGCTGGTCAGAGACTCAGAGTTGCTGTGATCAGAACTAGGGATACAGGATTAGAAATCAATCAATAGCTTCCTGCATGTTCTTCGAGGATCTTCAGAACTCGTCTATCTCATTGGGTTGGAGCACGGTCACTTGCAGCCAGTTGGACTGTGGAATGAGGGGCGTCCGACGACGGTGAAGACGCTGGCGATTCACAATTGGCCGGACCCCCTTACATGGTCAAGCTATGCTGTGACACTTCTTGAGAGCAACAGTCAAGACTTCAACTCGTCCCGAGGCGGTAAGTTCCCGAGACGCTGCTTTAACGGAGCTGATGGGAAGCGATCTGCAGAGACCATTATTGGTAACAATCCAGATGATGAATGTGACAAAATCACAGTGACTTGTCCAGCAGGGTAGGTATTCTGGCCTCCATTTCTATGGATAGAGCTACATCCACTCCCCTATCTTCCAACCCAAGATCCATGACTTATAGACATCTATCCCACCTTGGACACAACGATATGAACATATATCTAGGTCTCTGGCCTAAACCCACACAGTCAAACTGGTAGACTTAAAGCTGGAGTCAGGATGTCACCAGAGCAGTATATAGTATATACCCAGAAAGGCCGGCCACAGCTATGCTAGGTCCAGAGACGCGCTCATTAGCAGAAGGGGCTAGTGATTTCACTAATACTCCTTGATGCTATATCACTCCCCATTCAACTCCTGAATTATTCCCAGCATCATAGGTCACTATGGGCCGGTTGAAGCACTTGGTGCGAGTTCCTCCTGGTCGCACTGGTGACCGGCCCAGGGGGGAAGTTCGTTAGCATAGTCACCAAGGAAAACTGTAGATGTTCATGAAGCTCCGGTTCGCCAGCACCGGGGACTAATACAGTCTGTATGACCATCAAATAGCTTGGTCGCACCGGTAGCGGCAAAGCGGGCGACTGTGGGATTGCGTATGGACAACAGCGGAGCTGACATGGCTATCTTCCGAGGCCAGAGGGATATATACACGAGTTTTCTCCCATCTTTGGCAGGCGTAAGGTGCTAAGACGGGCAACTCTCAAGGTCTAGTCGGGTACGGGGGACCTATATTGTGGTTCCTTTCCTCCAAGGGGATCCAGAAGCCATCTTGGGTCCGTTCAAAGTCGCCATAGCTCCGTTGCCCTACCACGAACGATATATGCCCATCCGGAATAGCACGAGCTACCCCATTAGTTCCCTCCAAAAGACAACTGAGTCTGAAGGTAATCCAAGATTTCGCGTAGTCATAGTATCCACAATGCAGATTGGACCTAGTTCATCCACCCGGAGAGGACAAGACCTTTGATCTGGTTATCTGAGACATCCTCACACCAACATGTGCTCGTCAGGAAGGACACTGCTGCATCTCGTCGACCTCGATCATGGCGTTGAGCAGTCCATATTTGGGACTTGGGACAGCAAGCCGCCAAGTGATCGACGGGTGAACAGCGCTGTTCATATTCGCTTGGACACTGGAACCCTGATCCATAGTTAGCTCGAAGACTAAGGATGTGGAGATTAGTTCAAAGGTATGAAGGACCAAAAGCCAGAAAGATGAAACCATGGAAGTTGGTGCGCTGCTCAGGACACGCACCGGCCAGGCTTAGCGCACGCTCTAGAATGCTCAGTCAGCTAAAAAGCAGCGCCGAGTTGAGCCTAAAATGGGTAGGGAGAGTGTCACTGTCTCAATAATAATATTATTGATTGGTAACGCCATCACATTCACGACTGCACGGCCAAGGTTTGATAAATATTTAATATATATGATTCTTCATGCGTCCTGGCCAAGACGTTCCGCCTGTTTCTTCCAACTGGCATTTAGTAGTCTATAATAATTATTAAGAAAGGGATGAAACATCCTCTCGGACTTCCGACCACATCCGTCCCCATTCTTCCTGTGCTGCTCTATTTTGCCGCCGCTTAACATTGACGTCTTTCCCAGCTCGTCGTATGTGATTCCTTCTCCTCCCTTGATTTCAGTGAATTGATCCCTTTTTTTTTTTTTTTTTCTTTCTCTAGATCAATCGCTCGTATGCGGTAACACGCTCAGAGCAAGCTTCCCGCGTGTAGCTCTCCTTACACCGGGACCCGCGCACCATGGCGGCCTACGATCTGCTACGCGCCGACGATAAGGACATCCCCGCTGGCCGATCCCCAGCGCATATGGCGACCACAACAGTCAAGGTGGATGGAATGACATGCGGGGCATGTACATCCGCCGTGGAAGGCGCCTTCAAGGATGTAGAAGGTGTCGGAGAGGTATCCGTGAGCTTGATGATGGGCAGGGCCGTCGTCCATCACGATCCGACTTTGGTCCCAGCGGAACAAATAGCCGAGAAGATTGAAGACTGTGGGTTCGATGCGGCTATCATATCCACCGACAGCCTGACGATACAGGCCGATACCTCCGGAGTTTTGCAGGGTTCGGGGCCACAGTTCTCAACGACTACGCTGGCCATCGAGGGAATGACATGTGGTGCTTGCACATCGGCGGTCGAGGGGGGCCTCAAGGAGGTGGCAGGTGTGAGATCGATAAATGTCTCCTTGTTGTCAGAAAGAGCTGTCGTGGAGCACGATGCTTCCGTTGTCACTCCTGAAAAGCTTGCCGATATCATCGAGGATCGTGGCTTCGGCGCAAAAGTGCTGGACACTTTGACGCTGCAGAACGGTCCCCAGGGTTCGCTAGAGAGCACAGGAAACCTGCCCCATCTTATGATTACGACGGTCTCCATTGATGGTATGACATGCGGCGCATGTACATCCAGTGTGGAGAACGCATTGAATGGAGTGGATGGACTGCTGCAATGCAATGTCAGCTTACTTGCGGAGCGCGCCATTATCCTTCATGACCCGAAGATCCTGTCCACGCAACAAATTACTACCTTGATCGATGACGCGGGCTTCGATACGGCAGTTATCTCATCAGAGGAAAAACTGCATACATCCAACTCTTTGAGCAACGTGAATCTAAGCCTACACGGCTTGCGAGACGTGGTTGCAGCGAATGCTCTGGAGGATTCCCTGTTGGAAAAACCAGGCATTATTTCGGCATCTATCGACATGGCCACATCCAGGCTTGCACTTTCATACGAATCTTCCAAAATTGGAGTTCGTTCCATCGTCGAAATTATTGAAGCTGCTGGGTACCATGCCTTGCTTTCGGAATTGGACGACACCAACGCCCAACTTGAGTCTCTGGCGAAAACTAAAGAGATTCAAGGGTGGAAACGTGCGTTTTTATACTCATTGTCGTTCGCAGTGCCGGTATTCCTGATTAACATGATTCTTCCCATGTACTTGCCGATGCTGGACTTCGGCAAACTTCCATTGTGTCCAGGGGTCTTCCTTGGGGACGTACTATGTCTGCTGCTCACTATTCCGGTACAATTTGGCATTGGAAAGCGCTTTTACGTGGCCAGCTTCAAATCTCTCAAGCATCGCTCGCCAACTATGGACGTTCTGATCATGATGGGCACGTCTGCTGCTTTCCTCTACAGTTGTTTTACCATGCTTGTGGCGATGTTCTCCATGTCACACAAACGGCCAAGCACTGTGTTCGATACAAGTACTATGCTCATTACTTTCATCACACTCGGGCGATGGCTCGAGAACCGAGCAAAAGGTCAAACATCAGCGGCGCTGTCTCGATTAATGTCCTTGGCTCCGTCTATGACGACTATCTACGACGACCCAATCGCTGCCGAGAAGCTTGCCGAGGAATGGACAACCGAGAAACTCAATACGAATGAGCAAAAGGCAGGCGAATCAGCCCCAGAGAGATCCGGCCCAAACCACAGAGTCATTCCCACCGAGCTTATCGAAGTCGGCGACATCGTTGTTCTTCATCCAGGAGACAAAGTTTCTGCGGATGGCATAGTCATTCGAGGAGAAAGTTATGTGGACGAAAGCATGATTACTGGTGAAGCGCTGCCTATCCACAAGAAGAAGGGTAGTACGGTCATCGCCGGAACCGTGAATGGTACAAGCTCAATTGACTTCAAGGTTACCCGTACCGGCAAGGATACCCAGTTGAGTCAGATTGTGAAGCTTGTCCAAAATGCGCAGACAAGCCGGGCTCCTATTCAACGAATGGCAGATATTGTCGCAGGGTACTTCGTCCCTGGCATCATCAGTCTCGGTTTGATTACATTTTTTGGCTGGATGTTTGTCAGTCACGTCCTGCCTCATCCCCCGCAGATCTTCCTGGCTGAAGGCAGTGGTGGAAAGGTTATGGTGTGTCTGAAGCTTTGCATCTCTGTTATCGTCTTTGCTTGTCCTTGTGCGTTGGGTCTCAGTACACCTACTGCTGTCATGGTTGGTACCGGTGTTGGTGCGCAACAGGGTATCCTGGTCAAGGGCGGTGCCGTATTGGAAGGCGCGACTAAAATCAACCATGTCGTCTTCGACAAGACTGGGACTCTGACAACAGGAAAAATGACCGTCGCCGAGGCCAGAATTGAACGTCACTGGGCATCAGATGAGGCACGTCATCAACTTTGGTGGTTGATCGTAGGTCTTGCGGAGATGAACAGCGAACACCCTATCGGAAGAGCTATCCACTTTGCAGCAAAAACAGAATCGGGCCGTTCCGAGGATGAAGGACTACCGGGCAGCTTGGGCGACTTCAATGCTCATGTCGGCAAGGGTGTTTCTGCGCTGGTTGAGCCTGCAATTAATGCAGAACGTCTGCGTTACCGTGTGTTCATTGGAAATGCGACTTTCTTGCAGTCTCAAGGCGTCATAGTCCCTGAAGCCGCAGCAACAGAAGATGAGCGTTCTACTACCTCGAAGGTTACCGCCGGCATCACGCAGATCCATGTAGCTATTAATAACCAGTTTTCCGGCACTGTGTTGCTTCGCGACACTGTTAAACTAACTGCAGTGGCTGCCGTCGCCGCCCTGCATCGTATGGGGCTCAAGACCACACTGATCACTGGAGATACTCGGTCCACCGCGATCTCTATTGCTTCCGCCGTCGGCATCCCCCAAGATTCGGTGCATGCCTCCGCCTCTCCATCCGACAAACAATCCATCATTGCCTCGATGCAGGAATCAGGTGACCGTGTCGCCATGGTGGGCGACGGTATCAATGATTCTCCGGCGTTGGCTACTGCGTCAATAGGAATCGCCCTTGCTTCCGGTACTGATGTTGCCATGGAGGCTGCGGACATTGTGCTCATGCGACCCGACGATCTCTTGTCTGTGCCAGCCAGTCTGGCCCTCTCCCGCGCTGTTTTCAGACGCATCAAAATCAATCTCATGTGGGCCTGCCTCTACAACGTCATCGGCCTCCCCTTCGCCATGGGGCTCTTCCTCCCCTTTGGAGGTTTCATGCTTCCCCCGATGGCTGCGGGTGCGGCCATGGCAGCGTCGAGTATCTCCGTCGTCGTCAGTAGTCTGCTGCTCAAGCTCTGGAAACGACCACGGTGGATGGACGCCGAGAAGCTGGAAAGGGATGTCCAGGCACGTGATGCCAGCTTCCACGGCTCTCGCAAGAACTGGTGGACGGCTGCTCTCTCGGTCTCAGGATCCAATGGTGCCGCAGGCTCGGGATGGATCGGACGGACAAGCGCGAGAGCCTGGTCTACTATCACCGGCCGGGTTTCGAAGACATCAGATGTCAACAATGGCTACGTCCCTCTTCAGACGGTGGAATCGGCTGTTTGATCCTTTTCTTTTTTTTTTTTTTTTTTTTGGTGGAGTGTGAGTTGTGATGTGTCCATATGTGCATGGCCAGGTCTTCATATATGGAGCTCTTTGTTACGATCTTTCATGATTGGGTGGCAAAGGATCTATTACCTCCTGGTGAAGTCTATGGATTTCCTTGAGTATTTATTTGATACCGTTGTTAGACATTTACTATATTTTCAGCAAAACAACGCATTTCTCATCATCAATACTGGACTGTAGGCGTAGGCCATGAATTACTCCAGACAGTAGATATCGTAGGTATCCTAGTCTGTTGCTGCACATGCGTGATCTTCAAATGCTCGGTTTCATTCATTCGTCATTGTACAAGGTCAGTATGTGGCCTCGAGACTATTGCTCATATAGTTCCTGCTCATCAATCATGAAACAAACGCAAATTGAAAACAGCGAAATAACAAGACGCGGACTACACAGCCTCGCTTTCCGTCGATTGCTCCGTCTGCATTGCCGACTGCTCAGATTGGCCATCCCTCGAGGTGTCGGGTGCCGTTTCCACTGCATCCTTCACATCATCCAGCTGGATGTCACCGTCGCCGTCCGCATCGGCCTGAGGGGCAGGCTCCAGGCCTGAGTTGCTTTGTCCTTCTGCAGCGGAGCTGGGTTCGGTATCAGCAGTTGCGGATCCTGACGCGGACGCGGATGTGGACGTCTGGATATCCATGGCATCCTTGTCGTTTGAGAGATTCATCTCGATGCCCTTGCCGTCTTGTAGACCCATATCCTCGACCCCGAGGACCGGCGGCCCGCGCGCGTGTGGAATCTCCTCGGTCGTTTCTGGCGCCGAGCCATCACCGCCGGCTGGCTCGTGTTCTGCCGGTGCTGATGACGGGGCGTCTGCTGCTGAATGGGAGACGGTCTCGCTCTCTAGGGCCTGCGCTTGGTCTTGCTCTGGCTGCGAGGGTTGCACGATCAGGGATACCGATTCGCCGGAGACTAGACCTGATTGAGAGATGTTAATTGCGGGATGCAAAGGGACTATGGAGAACAGATGCTACCTTCGCTGAGCGACGATTCGCCCTCGGGCCCAGGGGAAGAGGCGCCGGTCAACCACGGGATGGGGGTGAGTAGGGCTCCGCCGAGGGACTCATCGCTCCCTGGCGCCTGGTCGGGAAACATGAAGCTACTCGCACCGCCGTTCATGATGCCATTTGTCTGCCCGATGTTGACATCCGTTTGCAGGGGGAAGATATCGGCCGTGCTGGTGACGGAGACTACCCGGTCGACGGCTCGCAGGTACGCGGGGAGGGTTCGGTAGTGGGCGTTGGGGCGGATGACCAGTTCTGCCAGTCTCTGAATGGTATGCGGCGGTCTGGAAGCGAAAAACGACTTCAATGTGGTCTTAATGGACTCGAAGAGTAAGGCAAGTGGTGCAGGGAGAGCATCGTTCGAAGTGTCGGTAAATGACTGGGGTTGAGAGTCTGGCACTTGCTCACTCGATGGGGGCGGCGTTGCGGTTGAGTTTGGGATTGTTGTCGACTGCGAGGGAGTCTCTAGCTCTGTAGGGGAGGTATTCTCCTTGTTGCTGCTCGACGGCACTGTGTTGGGTTCTTGCGAATCGGAGACGGGACGGTGAGGCGGGGGTGATTGTTGCGCGATCTTCGAGGCTTCGGGAGGAAACTTGGGCATAGGAAAAGCATTGTATACATTCTGCTCATAGCGTCAATACTCCGAGAGCCTTCAATGGGTCATTCTGAAGGGATTGCGCACATGTTCTAGCCGTTCGATCAAGGGTTCGACGATGCTGGGCCATTTCTCGCTGCACGCGAAATTAGTATTCCAATCATATTTTGGTCGCCACGGAAGGTACTCTGAGCATACTAATCCATCGGGCCGCCATTCGCGACTGTTTCTAAGCTTTCTTCGTCTATCATTGCGTCACAAGTTAGCATACATAGCTTCAGCAGCTCATGTGTTGGTTTCCCAAGCTCAAGATCGTGGAACAATGAGACGAAGCTGAGTGGTAAATGCGGGCCGTATTTCAAGACACGGACGATATATCTGACGACTTACCCAAAGCCATACTGACGACACGTTCCCCGACCAGATCGACTAGCTTCGAGAAGGTTGATCCGCGACACCAAGCTGCTGCTTCTTCGAATACATGAAACCACCGGATCGCTATACGCGCGCGAGGAGCGGCTCCGCCGGCAGCCTCAGCTCCTGATTGGCCACAGGAACCGCTTATCGTAGCATCACGTGACGGTTATCGGGGCCGATTTTTTGGAGGAGTCACGAATTTCCCCACGGCGGCGAGAAAAGAGGGTCCCTGGTCGATTCCTCACGGACGCTGAAAGTATTGTGCTCAGGTCATTGACCTCCCAGGCGAATCTACCCAATTCTCTATTATTCACCCTTTTCTGCATCCTCTTCTGCGTCCTTTCTGTCATAATGTGGAACTCTCGCAAGGTGGGAGTGCTTGGTGGGGGCCAACTGGGCCGAATGCTCGTCGAGTCCGCGAATCGATTGAACATCCAGGTGAATGTTCTGGATGCCGATAATTCGCCTGCGAAACAGATCAGCGCCCACGATGGCCATGTGACCGGCTCGTTCAAGGAGCGCGAGGCAGTGCGCCAACTGGCCAAGACCTGCGACGTCGTGACGGCCGAGATCGAACATGTGGATACCTACGCACTGGAGGAAGTTGCCTCGGAGGTTAAGATCGAGCCCAGCTGGCAGGCGATCCGGACGATTCAGAACAAATTCAACCAGAAGGAACATCTGCGGAAGTATGGCATACCAATGGCGGAGCACCGGGAGTTGGTCGAGAACACTCCCGCGGAACTTGCCAAGGTTGGCGAGCAACTCGGGTATCCCCTGATGTTGAAGTCGAAGACCATGGCGTATGATGGACGTGGTGAGTGTGAAACAGCGGAGGGGGCATATTCAAGAGGATCTGGGGGCTGACGAAGAACGCTAGGAAACTTCCGTGTCAACTCCCAGGACGACATCCCCGAGGCGCTCGAGGCGCTCAAGGACCGGCCATTATACGCTGAGAAGTGGGCCTACTTCAAGATGGTTGGTTTTCGATACTCTTATCGCTGCTAAGATAGCACAGCATGGTCTAACACCTAGGCTCTAGGAACTGGCTGTGATAGTCGTCAAGACCAAGGACGAGGTCCTCTCATACCCCACCGTCGAGACAGTCCAGGAGGACTCGATATGCAAGCTCGTGTACGCGCCGGCGCGCAACGTGTCGGACGCCATCAACCAGAAAGCGCAGGAGCTGGCGCGCAAGGCCGTGGCGGCCTTTGATGGCAAGGGCGTCTTCGGCGTGGAGATGTTCCTCCTGGAGGACGACAGCATCATGCTGTGCGAGATCGCCAGCCGCATCCACAACTCGGGCCACTACACGATCGAGGGCTGCGCGCTGTCGCAGTTCGACGCGCACCTCCGCGCCATCCTCGACCTCCCGATCCCCGCGCAGAGCCTCGAGATCCGCCAGCCGTCCATCATGCTCAACATCATCGGCGGCGCCGCGCCAGACACCCACCTCCAGGCCGCCGAGTGTGCCCTCTCCATCCCCAACGCTAGCATCCACCTCTACAGCAAGGGCGCCGCCAAGCCCGGCCGCAAGATGGGCCACATCACCGTCACCGCGCCCACCATGCACGAGGCCGAGACGCACATCCAGCCGCTCATCGACGTCGTCGACCGCATTCGCGCCCAGCGCACCGACATCAAGACCCAGCCCGCCCCCTCCGGCCCCTCGAAGCCCGCCCCCTCCGTCGCCGTCGTCATGGGCTCCGACAGCGACCTCAAGACCCTGGTGCCAGGCCTCAAGCTGCTCCGCGACTACTTCGGCATCCACCCCGCCGTTGATATCACCTCCGCCCACCGCACCCCGACCTTCATGGCCGAATACTCCGCCGGTGCCGCCGCCCGCGGCATCAAGGTCATCATCGCCGCGGCCGGCGGCGCAGCCCACCTGCCCGGCATGGCCGCCGCGCACACGGCGCTCCCCGTCATCGGCGTCCCCGTCAAGGGCAGCTCGCTCGACGGCGTCGATAGCTTGTACAGCATCGTGCAGATGCCCAGAGGTATGTCCCCTTCCCCTTCCTTCCTTTCGTTACACCCTTCCTCCGCAGCAGCGCATCTAACTCGCGGGTGGTCCGCAGGCGTCCCCGTCGCAACGGTGGGAATCAACAACAGTATCAACGCTGCGCTGCTGGCTGCGCGCATCCTGGGTGCTTTCGACCCAGCCATCCAGCGCAAGGTCGAGGCGTATGCCGAGCAGGCCCGGGCCGAGAACATGGAGCTGAAGGGAACCAAGATGCAGGAGCTTGGGTGGGAAAAGTACTTTGAGCAGATGTAGAATTGGAGGGGGGGCTTTGTTGTTTTCTGTACCCTGTGCTACTGATATTAATCTACCCTTTTATCTAGACTTATGAGAGAATGTTACATGACTTAACTTGACTTGACTTGTTTAACGGGTTTGCAGTAAGTGGTACTCTGGTGCTTTGCCTACTTTCAGGGGGATGGATAGATTTCAAGAACATAAAAATTAGAGATTAAGTACTCAAATACTCATACAGATCATGATTGCGTCAAAAGGAAAGAAAGACATAATACACACACAAGTACAGCAAGGAGAAAGTCTTGCAAGACAGAAACGACGGAAATTGATATCTCAAGCCCAGTACTCACGTAACAATATTAGGAACCAAGAGAAAAGAAAAATTATATCAAAATGATAGGCGTTACAGGAGCCAGTGATCATTTGGCTCGGGATATCACATCCACAGCTCACGCGGTCTGTGGGTTGAAGGCAGTAGGATCGCCTCGGACCGCCAGCCCGTCTGCTGGCACCTTTGTTGTAACGCCATTGTTAGTGCCGTTGGCGGCAGCAAAAGCGGTCCCCTTGGCAGTGCCATTGGGACCATCGCTGAAGGCTTGGTACATCTCATCCGCGAACCCACGAGAAGGATAGCCGGATGTCTTCGCGTATCCGTTCGCGCCGACCTGGCCACCATTGGTGGCTTGACCGTTGGCTCCCTCATGGAATTGGCCTTCGGCCGGCCGCTCTCTCAGTCGGCCCTCGGCAGTCTGATGGGGCTTGCGAGTGATAGATGCAAGCTTTGGAATGTCCTTGGACTCCGCAGCGCTGCCGATACTGAAGATGGGCGACTCCCAGCGGTCACCCTTGCGAGCCAGCTCGGCGTATTCTGTGGCCTTGCTAGAGATACCGCCAGGGAGCTTGATGTCAGGGAACATCGAGTCGTGAAGAGTAGTGACCGTCTTGATTCTGGTATCACGCTGAGCGACGGCTTCGGCCTTTTGTCTCGTCTGCGTCATCTTGGCACGCGCAGTGTCCATGTAGCGGGAATAGATGTTTGGCGCATTCGCTGGATCCTGCTTGGCAGCTTGCTGTGCTCGCATGACTTCCTGATGGACGTCAAAGGCGAACGCATCACCCTTGACGAAGGCATCACGGATTTGCTTTTCGAGCACCTTCTCCAGAGTAGGCCGAACGATGTTCAAGAGCATTGGCTTGAAGAGAGCAAAGAGGATCTTGTGCTTGGACTTCTTCAGGCGGATGTTCAAGTCGTGGATTTTCACCGTGACCTTGTCGAGTTTGACAAAGTGCTGGCGATCCTCTGGGTGCGCTGTCGAGGCCGCAATCTTGAAACCAAAGCCCTCGTTTCCAAGGAAGATATCCATGATACCCTTATCTGTGAGAGAGGGGAAACCTTGCTTCTTCTTGATATAGTAACTGACATCTAAGAAAAAAATGAGTACACGAACCCAGTCGCCTTGAGAATTAGATTTTGACTTACCTCTAAGATCGGCTTGAATACCTGATACGGAAATCATAATCTGGAAATGGGTTTCTCACGTTAGCGAAACCAGAAACTAACCTGAAGGTTTAATCACTAACCTTATTGTCCTTCTTGCTGCTGATACTCTTCCGACCCCAGCGGAAGTAATTGTCACTGCTGAATTCCACAACATTGGGCATCAGATTGTCACTTTCGATGACGAGATTCTCCACAATCTAGGGGCATCACACTGGTTAGCCTAGTTCAAAGCATACAGAGCACCAAGGGTGTACTCACCATATCCACCATGGGATCGGAAACCTCAATGCGAGGCACTGGCACGTAACGAACGTTTTCAAAGATCGAAGGCAGGATGACATCCCTGACGTCCTTGGCCAGATGCTTCTTGAAAGCAACGTTACCGTTGGCATCCCGGCCCAGATCATTGAACAGCCTCTCAAGGGCCAATCTGAAGGCTCTGTTCTGAGGATCTTGATTGAACTGGTCGCCGATGAACTTGATCTCATCGAGGATGCGGTCGGTATGATCCTTGTAGCGATCGCGCAGCAGATAGCGGCCATGATCGTACAGACGCTCCCATTCCCGGTCACAGTCGTCCTGCATGATGTAGCCCTGTTCCTGCAAAGTTTTTCTACGCAGGTTAGGCCCAGTTGGAAGTCACTTTGTATTTGAATCCGTATGAAGGACTTACCTGAGGAAGGTGTCCACGTTCTTGAACCATCCTCTGAGTTCCGGGTCTCTGTCTGCCTCGCGGTAGATGTTGTCCAGAGATTCGAAGAGATCATCCAGAGAGGTGCTATTAGCAAATCGCTCAACGAGGATCTGTGCATGCAATCAGTATTGAAGCCATTACCCCACAATGAACAAGTGCTTACCCTGAGGTTGGTTTCCATAGTTCTGACTTTCTTGTTGCTCTGTACTTGCTCCACTGTTCCAGCGCCCTGTTGAGAAGTATCTCTAGCGTAGTTGCCATACTTCTCAGCCAGGGAAAGCAACGTTCCGACGGCTTGCTGATCTGCTCACGAATTAGTCTGTTGGTATGCAGATTTCATGCGGTCAACGTACATTCGGGGTGTCCCTGAATTTCCAGGACCATCTTCTTCAAGCGCCAGATAGCTTGCTCGCGCCTCTCTTTAGGCATCTTCTCCGACAAATAAGTTCCGGTCCGCTCTTTGAACTCCTCAGCGCGGCCCCGAGATTCCTGAGCGACATCCTCGGGGATCTTCTCCTTGGCCTTTTCAATGCCTGCCGTAGCACCAGTGCGGACATCGACATCACGAGTGACGGTGGGATCCTGGCCACCGGTTGCAGCATGCGCAGCAGTACCTGCCACATCACCAGCCTTGTTACGAGCAGCTTCCTGTGGAAACAGTGAGCATGAAAGTATCCTGGGGTTGGGTTATGAGAGGACGCACCTTGTTTCTCTGGAACTGGGACTTCATCTGACTTGTTGAAACATCAGGCTTTTCATGCCAGACGTTTTCCTCAGCCGGCTGATCGACTTGGGAGAGTTGCTCCTGGGAAGGCCGGAGGGTGTTGGCGGCTTTCTGGGACACATCACCGGCCATATCACGAGCAATAATCATCGCATCGTTCACTGTGGATCGTTAGCAAGGAAAATCTCGTTTCGACCCGAAGGGAGTCGGCACATACGGAGCTTTCTGAACTCCCCATTGGTGATCAGCAGAGTTCCTAGGGTCTTCAAGCCCTCCACAGCTCTATCACTGTCCTGCTGGGCTGATTCCTTGCTGACAGGCACATTGGGCTTTCCTGGTCCGTCGGCAACACCCATTCTTTCAGCCTCCCAGATAAAATCCTGTAGTAACTGGCCCTCATTCTTGCTGAGGATAAGCTTCTTGGCTTGTTCGATGACGCTTCTGAGATCCTGGATCAGAACTCGGCCCTCACTGGACAGTTCATTCGACGGTGAGGAGAGAGCTTTGGATTTAATGGCACTGTTCAAAGCGACATTGCATTGCTTGTTCTATAGTTTGAATGAATTCCTTTGTTAGTACAGATTCGAGGACCATTGGCCATGACCCGTGTTGAAGAAGTTCCATGTAACTAACCGATGGAAGTTTGCCATTCTTGAAAGCTATGTACATCGTTAGTGACTAAGTTCACATCTCCAACAAGTATCAAGTGAGTGTATGAATATAATTTACCTTGATATATCCCAAACAGCTGCAGCTTCTGGTTGATATCCTGCAGTGAAGAACCCGAGTCAGCCAGGACTCTTTTTTTTTTTTTCCGGCGCAATCAGTGAATCACACACCTGCTCCTTCTGCTTAGGATCGGTTGGACGATTCACCACTCCGGACGGCATGATGAAGTTCTAATCGGAGCCGCTGGAAAATTTTCCGAAGATGACGAAGAAGAGAGAGGGTTCACGAAGAACTTGGAACACGAAAATCAAGCAATCACACGAGTGAGTTAATTAGAGTATAGGGGAGACAGTAAAGTTCGCGTCGCAGGGGTATCACTGGAATGGAGGACGCGAAGGATGAGTTGAGTATAGAGAGGTAGGTAGATAGGCACCTGGTACTGTATTAGGATGTATACGTTTTGCTAGGAATGTCGATTAGGTCCTGCAGAGGAATAAAATGGGAAATGAAGTAAATTGATAGAGAAGGCGGGGAAATGGTTCGAGATGTCGATGGGAATGTGTATTCCTGTTTTTAAATATGAGAGAGAAGGAGAAGAGAAGAAGAGAAGAAGAGAAGAGAGAGGGAGAGGAAGAAAGAGAGATAGAGAGAGCTGCAACCCTGGACAGGATACTTGACGTCACCGTGTCGTGTCGGTTGAGCGTTGGCTGAAGTGCACAAAACTCTACAGTCTTTATTTTCTCCTGTTACAAAGCTATCTAATCAATGAAATTATCGGGGTAGTTAGTCAGTCATTTCGACCTGACCCTGCTTAGCGAACTATGGTCTATGGAGTATGGACAGCCCCTAGGGCAAAGCCTGGCTGTACCTAAGGTACGTAAGGATCTCCCTCGGGGTACAATTCGTCGGGTTCCTGAAGTGCTGAACATGAACTGACTACTTCTGACCCTGGAGCGAGCATACTAGGAGTGGGAGATACGTAAGAGGGTACGGGTAGTCAGTCAGCCCATGGTAAACCGGAATTTCATTGCAAATTGGGCCATCATCACTTCATAATCCGCATCTTGCCCCTGTGCTCCGAGAGGACAGATGAGTTCCGAGCATGAGCTCATTCCGACTCTTGGCTGGGAGACGATCTGGCAGACGATTGTCGATGGTCGTCAAGTAGTCTAAGCAAGATGGCGAACGGGCAGTTTCAATCGTGTCCCTAACTATGTCCAGACTTTTGGCAACTAGCTATGACGAAAAGCTCGGACACTAGCAGCTGTCGGTTCAAAATCACTGCGGATTCTCAGAACCTAAACGAGAACCCACAAGGCAGAATAATAGTAGTTAGGATTCAGATACTACTACTTTGGCGATCTGGACCCCCGATGTAGTCACTAGTCAGTCTTCTATCTATCAGTCTATCACGCTCTGGTGTAGTCTGACGAAGTGACGATCCGTCTCCACTGGGGCTACCGAGCAACCTTGAAATCAAAAGGCTTGGCATCTAGATTCCTACCTTTGCTTGTAATGATAATAATAATGATACCTAGAAGGGAATGGAAACAAGAGGCGAAATCACCTGAATCCTCAACATGAAGAAAAAAAAAAAATAAAAATAAAAAAAAAATTCGCCCTTCATAACAGACAGACTCGACGCGCTGGAATTCTTTCCGCGAGTGGTCTGGAATTTCGGTCGACACGCTGGGGGAGGAAAGGGTTGAATCAGACAAGAATTCAAGGTTTGGATGAACAAGCAATGCGACTTATATACGGAGTACATGAACGTAATATTGTATCAATAAGGTAAACTACCCGAGGTAGTTACCATACGGAACAACCATGAACCAAGGTTGTTAACTGTAGTCTGCTCCACTGATCATCAGTCTGACGTCAAGAGTTGGGTCGCTTTCAGTTTCCCACAAACAACGTAGGACGGTAGGGACTTAGGAGATAGATAGATATAGAGTAGTTTTTATCTATTATTGTGGATGACAATTAATCATCTCCTGCTAATTCTTCGTGTTGATGCTCCTGCAAATATATGAGCACGTGACAGTTCCAGTACCAATAGGCTATAATCTATATCACAAGCATCAGATGCAGTTACTCATGCAGACTCATGGCAGACAGTCAAAACTCACCCTGTGCAGGGCTGGAGTAGGTTATTATTCCTCTAATTGTGATGCTATAATACATTGCACAAGTTCTTGTTTGTCTACCTGAACTCTTACCCAGCAACCTTGACTCTCACAGTGTGTAGAAGCCACCCTGAATTCTGTACAGCGCAACAAGGAACGCACTCAAAAAAGAGGTTACTATTTACTGCTAGACTAGAGTAGGTGACTAGTTATCTGACATAGGGCTGGATAGTTGCAAGCTGTGGAGAATCGTCCTCATGGTTGATGGTTCAAAGGACCCATCCCAGCTGCATGTTTACCCACTTATCTAGATACCGCCGACGCTTGTGCGGCTGTTCCCTTGTACTACTGTACTTGCGTAATCTCATCCGTCTAGGACAGGTCGGATTAATCAAGATGAATCCAGAATTGACATATATTTGATTACAATATGCATTCGCTGCGCTGCGCTGTAGTCGTTCGTTGAAACAAAGAATCTCCTGGGGCAAGCACGTAAGATTGGAAAAAAAGTTGATTTCTTTTTTTCTTCCCCATTTACCCAACATGGTCATATCCCATATCGTCCGAGGTCATACCCTGAATATCCCGTCCCTCCTGAAGCCGGAAGCATAGGTGGCCCATTCATATAGGATCCTGTCCCGGGGAGATAAATGGGGGGGGACTGCATCAACCGTTTCCGAGCCGGCCCTGAGATGGCTTGAAATGTCTCCAGACAACTGCCAATGCCCCACTTTCTCAAGCAATATTGAAGAAGATCCTGGATATAGTCCAGGCATACAATCGTCCGGGCGTGGCAGTTCACGCGGTCTTTTGCGTTGATTGTAGGCGGTTCTGGTGCGTCAAAAGACAGGTGGGGGAGCGGCGGCACCGAGGGGTTCAATACGAGTTCAAAGTGTTGATTTAGAAGCTCGAGAAATCGGCTACTAACCTGGTATGCGCGTTGAATGTCAAGATATGTCATCAACGGCAAGAGACTTGGGTTTTCCAAGATTTGGTGAAGTTGACGGATGTAATCCATGCAACGTTCGAATAACAGAACTTTGGTATACTCAGACGTTCCCAGGAACCTATGCATGGGCGACAGTATCATAACGGTCGTGTAAAGCAGCTCCAGTCTATACAAGACACTATAAGGACCGGAAGCATTCTCGGGGGCATTGTCGAACCACTCCTGGGCCTTCAGGCACGAGCTCCATATGGAAGCCGTATGTTGAATTGATGCTTCATCATCGTAGTAGTACTTATTCTGATAAGCCGCGGCCAGGATCTGTCGAATCTTAACCATATGCCAAGCAGACTGCGAACTATGTAGGAAAACATCGCTCTGCCCAGCTAGAGCAGAATCTAACGGGGTACTGACAACTGGTAGAGCAACATTGACGGATTCTTCCGAAAATGAAAGAGTCCTCTCCAGGACTGTACTAACTGCTCTGTGATTAATCAAGTCAGCGAGGATGGCCTCGTCTTCTATAAGGATACCCAAGAAGTTCGGGGGCGAACACACCGATCCAGACAGTATACGCAATGGTACACGATTCGACGGATATCTAGCCGGTCCGGAATGGATAACTCTTCCAATGGAGGATCTTGATGCAAGCCGAGATCAAACATGGCCCTCGCAGCTGTCCCCACTAGATACCAAGTTCGAAAGTGGTTAGGGTCAAAGAAGGAATATTGAGCAAGCAATAAAATTGCTTGAATACCAACGACCGATCCCGGACGTAGAACTTCATCTGCATGTTTGAATGCCTCAGTTACTAATGATAATGCTCTTTGATGATCCCGATCTCCGGGCTGGTAAGATGTAGATGCGGAGGACGTAGCCAGCACGAGACGCAGAATCCAGTGATCGAAAGGCTTTGCAAACCGGCCGCCCGACTGATAAACTGCATCTACAGAGGTCCAGAAACTGGTCTCCACGAAGAAGGGCAGCTGCGTATAGATGTTGTCAAAATAATGCCGCAAGAGGGGCGTGATTTCGTGGCGGGAGGGCAATGGCTGTGGGGGTAATTTCGGAAGCGGCTCTGCAATGGATAGTGATAGAAGAAGATTGGCGAACGAGGTGCTCGATGTGATGCCATGGAAATCTCTCGAAGTGGCATTGACTGACCTAGAATGAACCGATCAGCAACGCCACAGCCGGTGCTTCTCAATGATCGACGAACAGAAACCCAAAATCTCCAACAAGATCGTCGATGTCAGACACCTCCTTGCGATGTGACTGTGCAACATTATTCAATGCAGAGATTGAAGTTATAGAGCTCTCCCGGAATGCTCCTGTACCATCCGTGGACAAGGATTCTTTACGGTATCGGAGAGCCGCAATTTGCTTCTCAAGCCGTTCACAATAGCCCTCTAAGGATGCAACATAGCTTCTCTCTTTTCCTCTAGCGAATTCATCGCTAGCACCAGAGCAAGTACTTGCTTTTCCCACTCGTTCACAGGCAGAGCAGGCAGGAAGCTTCCCATCGCATTTGATTTTCGCCGTCCGACATCTAGAACATGCGGCGACTGGTCGACTGACTTTAAGCAATGGTTTGTCCAGAAATGAATTTGCCGACATCATACATAAGCATATTCCCTGCCATTCGTCAGACATCCAGCCCTCCCACGTGGTCTGCCGAGTATAGAGAGAATGGACACAGCCTCAGAATCTCAACGACATACCGGATTGACTCAGCCAAATGAGCAAGATCGACCGCGCTGCGTACACTGAATCAGATTTCAGGGAGGTATGATATGATACAATCTGCACCAACTGTCAGCTCAAGTACAATCAACGGATCTCGCCCGTGATATGGACAGCAGTGAAACACGTCAATTTCACTACGAAGGGAAATCATAATGGAAATGATAATGGTGAATGGCAAAAAAGAAAAGAAAAGATGATGATGATGATGACTCCGCATATGATGAGATTGGGATTTCCGGACTGATATATATGACTGAAATGGCGAAACTGCCGGGTATGATGATTTTATGCTTTCACAGACTGTCTCACCTAGTAGTAAGCCTGGTTCCCCGCGATAAGTAGATTGATCTGTGAGCTTTTCAGAGTTCGACGAGCCCTCGAATAGAATAGAGACACCCGGGCTATCTAGAATGCACTGTAAGAGAATAGAGGATTGAACGCCAGTTTCAAGTGAAGCCAGGTTCCATCGCTGCTGGATTAATTTGTGGTGCTATCACCAAAGTGATCACGGGAATGATGACTGATACGCAGGGAGCGGACCAGTTCCGAGTTCTGACGCCGCAGTTGGGTGATGAAGATTGATAAAAAGGGATAATGCACATGAAAGAAGCAAGGCAAAACAGAGCTCAGTTGTTTTACCTAGGTAAAAAAACACAGTTTTGCCTGGAGAAGATAGATAGCTTATGGCACTAACTGGATTAGTGTGCAGTGATTTGCATTTCAGAAGCAGGACAGCCGTTGTTGATGCGAATTGTGGAAACAGAGAGAAATCACCTGCTCTGACCATCCACCTTAACTAATTAATTCTGCCTGACTTGGCTTTTCCCCTTCCTTCCCCACCATCAACCCCACCTCCCGCAGCCTCCACTGGATGTATTCAACAGCTTGTCCATCATCATACCACTAGGTATCAGGTAGATATCTACTCTGTAGTATCCCATATCAACTGTCGAGGATCAATCATCAGGGTCAGTTCTTGATGTTATAATCAAGAGCTGCTGCTGATGCTTTGGAACCCAAAATAAGTGGCCAGGTAGAGAATGACGGCAAACAAACATCCTACGCCCGGGACACAACTCCTATCTAGGATTTATATATCCTGTTGTGCTCCGTCTTCAATCAACCAAAAGTCAGGGCTACTTGCCAAAGCTCATCAAATACACTTTTTAGGCGCATTATCAGACCATGGCTGCCGTCGAGGAAACACTGTTACATAGATTGCCGGACGTCCGGAACAGGGGATTATCCTCCATAACCTGGCTCATGTACTCCGTACAACGTCGACTTTGGACATAACCATCGGCTAGTAGTGGACCCAAAATAGCAAGGACAGGGATAATCACACCGAAACCCTTCACAGAGCATGGGAGATGAATTCCAGGCTGCAGAATTAGTTACTTTTTCTTTTTCTTTTTTTTTTTTTTGTTCTTCTCTTTGAACAATGTGAGCCAAGATCCAAGGATATGGAAGGCAGGGGCAAGAATTTCCCTCCACTGGTTTGGATGAGCACCCTATGGGCATTGAGAGGAAATCTATGCGGAAAGGAACAGAATACAAAGCTAGGAAAATGGCCTTTTATAGATCAGAAATTTTAAATTGGGTTGAGTGCAATATCTATACAGGACCAGGACATGTGTCTCAGGTTCTATTTTAATTACAAAAGAGTTGAACTCCCTTATCTTATATAACCCTGCGATCTGTATAGAAATCATGAGGATAGGGCCTGGATAGAACCAAACATCTTATATAGTGATGAAGAATTAGGTATTAGGCACTAGACAAACACTAGAGAGATAAAATGCATGTAAACTACGGCAATGAACCTTCAGAAGCATGAAATGACACTAACAATATGACTATACCTTACTACTAAATGGTTGGTGTTGCTGTTGTCCCGGCTGTTGGCCGTTCCCAACTGGTAGATGTGATCTTCCGTACTCCGTCAAGTCGTTGGCTCATCACTTCACTTTAGCGCATCTCTCATTCCAAAATGGGATCCAGACCGAGGCTGGGTACCACCACGCCCCTCACTTGTTGCAGTTAGGAAATGAAAATACTCCTGTCAAGGTAACAATGATGAAAATCAACAACTTTTGAACACACAATACGAGCTCCGAAGGGCCGGAAGTCAGCGTCCCAATCCGATGGTTTACTACGGTTGCTACCGCCTACACCTACTTGCAGCTGGTCGGAACGAACCCTGACTATGTCGACCGGTGTTGTCTCATCAATATTATTCTGCCGGTGTTCGAACAACCAAGCATTACCGTGGGTCTAATCCAGACTCGATTAATTCACAAGAAGGGCAGCTCCGTGTGAAGGCATGGGAGCTGCATTGGATAGCGTTTTTTGGACTTCTTCAGATACCCCCAAAACGCGACAACTGGGCGGCCGACTTGGAGAGGAACAACCATGGCGACCCATTCAAACCTGCAACCCTCGCGTCCACAATTCATCGATCCATGGCAAAAATCATCCTCAAAGTCATCACAGCAGACCGCTGAAGCTCCTGACGGCCGGATCGCGCACACATTGACGGCGTGCACTAGGTGTAGACAAGTACGTTGCCTGGCTTGAGGAATCTTGTGTTTCGGCCCTACC
Organism: Aspergillus clavatus NRRL 1; assembly: GCF_000002715.2. NCBI lineage: Eukaryota > Fungi > Ascomycota > Eurotiomycetes > Eurotiales > Aspergillaceae > Aspergillus > Aspergillus clavatus. Next base: position 1,936,382 of record NW_001517099.1, on the reverse strand, counting down.
TCCTTGTTGTCCTTCTTTCTTCGCCTTCATTTTTTGTTATTTGTTCTCAATTCGTAGCAAGAATATCCAGGTTAACAGCCATGTAGCGAAAGTCTAGGTGCGACCCCGGAATACCAAGATGCTCCCCATGCGAACGCAGCAACGCCAAGTGCGTATACTACGACTCGGCCCGAAAGTGTACCATACCGCGAACATACATCGTCTCCCTACGGGAAAAAGCTCGTTTGCTGGAACAGGAACTTGCAGATCTGGAGAAGGACATACAACATGCTGCAGATGCGGAACTCATGGTTCGGGGCGCAGGCCGCATCCGATTCAAAGAGAACGATGAGTCTCGGTACCTAGGGCCATCCAGCGGTATCGCAATTACTCGTCTGGTGATGGAGATGGCCAAGCAGAACACGGACTCGAAAAGCATTAAGGATGTTGTCCCCGAGTTTACAGCACAGGAGATCAAAGCCGCATTTGCGCAAGAAAGTTCTAAACCGACATCCAAAGTCTACCCCATGATCAGTTCCCTTGCTCAACCTAACCTACCCCCACGAAACTTGACCTACCGACTTATAGATATATTTGTGGTCAAAGGTTAGTTAAAATTTCGCCTTTCTTGAGATACTCGACCGGTTGTAGTGTTGACAATCTTCCTAGCGCAAGCCATGCTACCCACATTACACGAACCATCATTTCGTCAGGAGGTCGAACATGTCTTTAATGGCTCTGATGACCCTTGCCAGAATTTCCAATTGAGAATGGTGATTGCCATTAGCATGCAAAAGATGAGCACTGAATATGCAGGGCTAGCAGACAGTTATTACCTAGCAGCACTGCCATACTTAGAGGCATCTCTAAGGCGCATGGATCTCAGGGCACTGCAATGCCTCGTGTTGATAGCCCAGTACTCTTTACTCACGCCCACAAGAACCGCTGCGTACTGGGTCGTTGGGATGGCTGTCAAACTCTGCCAGGATCTCGGTCTGACTGACGAGGCCACCATCGCTAAGTCACCCAGCGGAGGACCATTGAACCCCCTGGAGATAGATATGAGACGACGACTATTCTGGATTGTCACTTCAATGGAACTCGGACTATCCCATAGCCTTGGCCGACCGAGCTGCTATTCTGTTCCGCATGACTATATCCACGTTAATTTTTTCGAACTAGTGGACGATCAATACATTACTCCTGATGGGGTACTTCCAGGTGGCACCCCTATATTACCCAAGTGTATAGCTATACACTTCTTCAAAATGAGATTGCTGCAACTGGAAATACGCAGGACGCTGTATTTGAACAAGCGCGAGACTCCTGCAGATGATCAAGATCCGTGGTTTTCACAGATGCTCGCTAAGCTCGACCATTGGGTAGCTTCTTGCCCAAAAAATGATGGCGGCAGCGGACTAAGCGAGAAATGGTAAGAAAACATATCCGCCTCCTGTCTTGTTGACTTGCATTCTGACAGTCGTTGTGTTGTCCGTAGGTTCCATGGCAGACGAAATACAATGATCGTTTTCATGTTCCGACCATCCCCGCAGGTTCCTGAACCTTCAGTTGAAGCTGCGCGCAAATGCTATGAAGCCTCGATTTTCAATGTTTCCATGCAACGAGAGCAGATTGCCACCGGATCTGTGGATTTGACCTGGATCTTTACGCAGTCGCTGTTCATGGCTATGAACACCATTCTTTGGTCTTTTTCATACCCCGATATCCGAAAAGAGCACCCATTAGAGGAGGCCAGAGGACATCTTAATGTGGCTTTGGAAGCTATCATGCTCGCTGCAGAAAGGTGGCCCGGGGTAGAGTCGGCCTTGCTTCTGTATAGAAGTCTCGTAACTGCATGCCTCAAGGCATATAACACCGAGGAGTCGTTTGTCGTTCATTCCCCGTCTAGTCACGCAACCCCCTCGTCTACACAAGATGTGGCAACTCCACCCTCAATCTCCAGTCCTTCTAGCACAACAGCATCATTTCGAGTTGGAAACCCATCGATCAACGATACGATATCGGTTGGCACCGTTTCAAGGGGGCAATCAGCGGATCCCTCCGTTTCTTTCTCACAGTCGTCCCCGATGCAGTCTGTGATAGCCGAGCCACACAAAACACCGCCTTACGCGTTGTGGGAGCCAGAACTTCCTTCACATCAACACTCTGTGTCAAACTCCAGACAGAACCAGTATGCACCTTCTAGGGCACATGATTCAGCCACCGTCTTTTCCGATATCGGATTCAACCCCGCGACACCATTCAATTCTTTCCCTTCTGTTGTTCCTGGCCTACCAGGCTGGGACCCCAACTTTGCTGTTGCCTCAACGACAGCAAGCCATCTAGCGTATGTTGACGCAGCGGTTGACCCAATGCGTTGGCTGGATACCATAGACGACCAATATTCTCAGTACTTCAATGGAGCGTATCCTATTCCACCCTGGCGGGGGAGAACGCTCAGTCAACAGGAACAAATTGAGCTCATGGCTTCCTTGGAGGAGAATATTCCCGATGTTTCTGCGCAACTTGTGCGAGATTCAGCAACATTCTACCAATCTTGACAACTTGGAGAAATCACAATCGCGAAAAAGAAAAAAAAAAAAAAAAGCAGAAGAAGAAGAGAGAGAAAAGGAGAAATCTATATTTACTTGAATCAATTATCTCGTATGCGTTTTCTTCTCAATAAGTGCTGCTATACCCATCTGTTATTGTTCGAATATGTATATGTCCTTGGATTTGTCTGTGTCTGGCTTGGTGCTGGGTAGGCCTGTCCTTTGTTTAGATCCGTCTCATTATTTCGATTACATGTATGGCTGTTGAAGCCAAAGAAAAGATGTCTAAAACCCGGTTAGATTCATACTGGGTTTGTTACTTGAATGCAACATTTCATTCAAGCGATCAGGACTAGCTGAATGATTCCTTGTTCGACTTGACAGCAGAGACTAAGTCGTGTGTGAAGTAGTCCACGACACTCCACGTGCAACTGATTATAGCATATCCCGCTGGTATGATAAATCATGGTCGAATTTGAAATATTGAAGCAAACCATAAGGTTATAAGACCCACACACTCTTGGGAGACATCACTGAGAGTTGCCACCTTGTTTCGAGTCTGGATCAAGTCAATATAGTACGTAGACTGAACATCGATGATGATGAAAGCACTGGCTGGGGGCATCAATGAGGCGATGGCTGTACTAGTGTTGCCATCTAGGTAGATATGTTCTATGCATAAAAAGAGATTCTGTTTGAAGCACCGCCTTGATAGTGGCACAAGGAGCTCAAAACAAAGAATCCCTTGCGAGTTCCGCAAAACTTTCGTTTTCTGACTTGAGGTATGTCGACTACTAGATAGCAACTGCCGCTCTTCCAGAAACAAAGAAATCCACACGCATCACACTTGACCTAGACACTATAAACGCGAAAGACTGAGGTGCCTGCTCTCATTGTCCTGGAAGTGTTACCCGAACAGGAAACTAATTAACCCGTCCAAGCGCGAGCGCGAAAAGATACCCGGTCACGTGCACGCCTGGGCTCTTTTGCCGTCATCCAACATCTCAGAACCCGTCCGTTTCTCCTCCATTATTGAGGGACCAAAGGGCATCGCTCTCTCCACCAACACCAATCACCTACCACCTTCAATCACCAAAGCTTCAACCTATCGACATCTCAGGGATAAATCGGGTTTCCTGACTGGAATGCGCGGCTTCTAGACGGTCGTGGAACGTCCTGCTTCAGCCGAACCTCGACCGGGGTGATCACATTTCCGCCCCCCTCTCGAAACCTGGGTCGGCTCTCGCCTGTCACAACCGTCCCTTGAGATCTACAAGTTCCAGGTCTCAGCGGTCGACTAGAGAGCTTACGCTGTTCGGGCGATCGGCATACCTTGAACTCTCAATCCTTCACCAGGGACCCCATGTCTGATTGCGCCTCATCAGCTTCATTCCGAGTAGGACCTCCTTCACCATCGTCTCCCGCCTCCGGGTCCCTGAAAGAGGACCATCCTCCATACATTTCGTCTGAAAATATCCCACAGACCCCGACATCTCCTCCGTTGATGTCGGTAAGCGCCCAGAACTATGCCACCAACATCACATCCTCCCAACCTCCTAGCCAGGCGACCTCACAACCTGCAAACCTATCATCCCCTCCATCCTCAGCTCCGATGTCTACCCAGACCTCACAACAGCCAACCGTAGGTATGGCAACTTCTTTTCCAACACCGGCTAGCAGCGTGAGTGGCCACTTCATGGGTCCGACCTCCGGCGAAGATTCAGAGCAAGCAGAGAAGGCGTTTGGCCACGCGCGAGCAGACACGGGGACAAATTCAGGTACAGATATGAGCGCAGCATCTACACAACAGTCAGAGCACAGACGGACGGACCATGACCGGGATTTGGCGACATCAACCTCAGACATAGGGATCCGTGATTTTGCAAACATGGATCATCAAATTGCGCGCAGCGATACGGACGCCATGGATATCGACAAGGATACTGGCGCCTCTTCTAACCCTAACGGACTCAGCTTGGAGTCTCTGCAGCAGGATTTCTCGTCCGCGTTCCATCTTTGCAAAAGCTGTAAGGATACCCCCAAACCAGTTCTTGGTGCAGCTGTTTCTGCCGCTTAACTATGCACTTATGTTCCATATCTTATTGAATTGAGATTTGTTAACACTGTGCTCTTATGACATCCACAGCCTATGTTGCGACTGGCCCGGACCCGACACTAGATCTCATCTCACTGTACGGGTTAGGTCCGGTTGCGAAATCGGTTGCACGACTGGATCCGAACACGGGAGAGAAGATCAACCGCCTCAGAAAGTCGTACGAAGGCAAATTGAAGGGTCTAGGGTTGGCGGGTCGAAATAAACCCGTGAAGCACGAGCCGAACATGCCTGGCGGGCTTAGGCACTTGACCATGTGGCCCGAGGAGGAGTGGTACAACCAGAAGGTTTACGGCAAGGATATCAAGGTCGCTGATATGGAATCCGCCCTTCAGAACCTTCAGATGAAGGCCATGCAAATGGAACCGGGTACGGTGCCCAACAATGACTACTGGGAAGACGTGTTGGGTCACGAGAAGCCGTCGAAACATGTCGGCCATAGTGATGGGAAGAAAGCCAGCGTGCCTCCAAACGGGCCTCGAGCAGTGAGCCAATCGAATGGAACACCCGTTCCAACGGAATTGGATCGTGCTCGCCCCAGTCGGGGTCGCAAGAGGCATTATGATGACAGCAGTTTTGTCGGTTATGGCGAAGGCTACGCTGATGACGATGACGACGGTGCATTCTATTCCAATAGCGAAGGCATTGGCAAGAAGAAACGAAAGAAGGTAGGCATACAAAGGTACCAACGGTTTGGTGGTTACCTGGCTAAGTGTTCTATTAGGATCATGTTTCGAAGGTCTCGACACCACTGCCCGACAGAGGCGGCAGCTATGGCGTCGGCATGTTTGGCATTGGGGCGAGGTAAACGATCGACGGCATGAAAAGCATTTTCCTTTTCTCTATTCTATGAATTTCTTCGTGCATAAGGGTTCTGAGATATTCAGACGAGGAGGTGAGGCCTTGGAATTTCCATGATGGTGGGAGGCAACATCGCGATGATTGGATCTTTCAGCCTGTGAACTTGTCCTTGGTCTACTATTCTTCTCCGTACATTTTTCCCTTTTTTTTTTTTTTTTTTTTTTTTTTTATCTTACTCCCTTGCATCACGGTGCTGGATATACCCGGCTTTCACAATGGGACGGCGTTTGGTGGGCAACAATAATCAGCTGCGGAAAGGAATGCTTTTGTTCGTTGTGTGCTTTTTCCCATTTCAGTTTCCTCCTGCTTTTCCACAACCAGGCCTTCTGCTGTAATTTCGACGAGTCATTGTTGCCGATTGTTGACTATGTTCTGCCTGATCGCGTCCTGTTCGTCCTTGTGGAAGACTGAATGATTTTTGGATCATCAATCATACTCAAAATATGGCGACTTGTGTTTTCCTTTTTCTCCTGTTGAATGGGAATGGGGGTGGCCTTGTACTTTTTTTTTTCCCCTTCCACCTTGGCTGTTCTGTTCCTGCTGACAAGTGCTCGGGGAGACTCTACCAGCGCAAAGGACACGGCCAATGCGATCCTACAAATAGATGAATGCATACCTATGATGATCGCCTTTGCAGGTCAGCTTGTAGTCAGTATGGGAAGCTATTGATAGACTAGAGATTTTTGAATTGATTCTCGACCAGTACCACAGCATTGGTGCATGATATTCCTTTCACAGGATGTAACTCAGGGTCACTCTAAACAAACACCCAGCCCTATCAGCGGCGCATACATTGACGCTTCCCAACTTCAGTCTGTTAAACAATATCTAGATAGCTGGCGATCAAAGCGACCTCTGTGCATGAACGCGGGGTAAAAGAGCGATCGCCTCTGCCATCAAGCGGGGCTGGAGGAGAACCAATCCCCGACATCGGGATTATCTTCACCACTTACCTTAGATACCCTAGTTACCCAATACGGAGTACCTACCTATCGTCTGATGTTTTTTTTTTTAATTCCCCCCCCCCCAAATGGCCATACGATTTATGATTTATGATCAAGACTGTTGCCCAACCACCCACCTCTCCTTAAAGCTCTATCTCCCAAGTCCTGACTCACTCACCTCCTCTCCACAGTCTCCAGTCTCCAGTCTCCAGTCTCCAGTCCTTAGTCTCCAGTCTCCAGAACCCCCCCAAAAAAAACAACTCCTCTCCACCATGAGCTCAAGACTCACCGAAGCGCTCCAGCGCATCGACGACGCTCACGCCCAAGATCCCAACAAAGTCACCATCAACGGCACCGAAACGCCCTACGAGCTGCACTACGCGACCAAGATGACCAGTTACCTGCACAAGCGCAGCGCCTCGCCCTCGGAGACGCTGCAGCTTGCGATCCGCGCGCAGCACCTGCGCCGCTGGGAGGTCCCGCGCGACTCATACCCGGCGACGAAAGCGGGCTACTACGCGTGGCGCAGCTTCCTGGCGAAGCGGCAGGCGGAACTGGTGGAGGCGATGTGTGTTGCGAGCGGGTATTCGGCGGCGGAGGCGGGGCGGGTCGCTGCGTTGGTGCGCAAGGAGGATCTGAAGAAGGATGAGGAGACGCAGGTGCTGGAGGATGTGGCGTGTTTGGTGTTTTTGGATGATCAGCTCGAGGAGTTTGAGAGGGGGCATGATGAGGAGAAGATCCTGGGGATCCTGCGCAAGACGTGGGGGAAGATGTCGGAAGAGGGGCATGCGTTGGCGTTGAGGATTGAGATGTCCGAGAGGGCGAAGGGGTTGGTGGCGAAGGCGTTGAGTGGGTGATTCTTTTTTTTTTCTTTTTTGGTTTTGTTTTTCTCTCTCTTTTATTTGCGAAGATGATCTATATCTTGAACGGAGATTTGTTACTGAATTGTGTTGGGAGAAAATGGATATTGTACATTAATCATCAGGTGTATATGACCTGTCGGTCCCGAAACGCCACGCTCATGTTCACATATACCTATGAACTTTTTTTATCGAAAAAGAAACAAAGATCCTCCGGTAACTCCGAGTCAATCCGTGAGGTATCATTCAGGAAATTCAAGCAGCCCCTTGGTCGATCAACCGAACCAGAGCAATAGCAGCGCCTGCTGCTATACCTCCTACACAGCACATCTGCACACCACCCTTGATGGCCGCGATGATGTTGTCTTTGCCCGTCCATCCCCGGACAACACACGTCTTGATGTATCCAAACGCAAGCAGAGTAATAGCCATGACGCCAATGCTCCAGTACAAGGCCGCATTGACATGCTCGACAATAAAGTACGGAATGAGCGGGATGAAGCCGCCAACAAAGTACCCTAGGGCTAGCGTGATGGCCGAGATCCACGCCTGGTTACAGTCGGGCTGACTCTCTTTGTGGTGGAAAGAGACGAGGAACTCCAGAAGACGCTCCTGCGACGCATGGAGCGATGCGTTGATCTGCGAGATGGCATCGTCCGGCAGACCATATGCGGCGAACGTATTGTGGACAATGGAGCTGGTTTCGGCGGACGAGGTTTCGATGAGCTCTTTTGTCTCCCGGACTGTTGCCTGGTATGACTCTCTGTCGATATAATTAGCAAGACTGGCAGGAAAAGAAGAAACATGACCGGAGACATACGCTTCACTCTTGGCCCCGACATATCCACCCAGGCCCATGGAGATAGCCCCAGCTGCCAACTCGGCAAGTCCACCCAGCACCACGACTTTGGTGTTCCCCAAGGCAGAGAGTCCAGCACTCAGAGCAAAGGGGACCGTCAGACCATCGGAGAGACCCAGAATTGCGTCCGAGATGATGCGCGGGTTGATGCGGGATCGCGAATTGGATGAGTTCGACGACACGGACTCGGCGTCGGATCGGGGCGTGTTGAATGTACTGTATGATCGCTGAGCCTCAATGTCTTGATCTGCATCGCTGCCTAGTGTGTCTGAATCGCTTGGTGATAATAGAGGTTTCCCTGGGGCGGGTTGTCAGTTCAGTTGTGTGTGTGGAAAAGGCGAACAAACAGTGGTGCTGAACGAACCATATCTATCTGGTTTGGCTTGTTTCCCTTTACTCGGGAAGAGTTTTTGTTTTAGAAACAGAAGGGCCATCGTGTGCGAGAAATAAATATATACTGGTCCAAAGGATCAAAGTGAAGACAATAGAAGCTCTCGAAAAAAGAGAAGAGAGAGACGATGTATAGTCGACGAAATAGGAAGAATGTATACTATAGTCGTAGACACAGACCGGTGGCACTGACGTCAGAATCAACTACCAAATTCTAGACCTTTTCTTTTGGAGACGACAAAACCAAAAGGCACAGAATTCCAAGTCCAGCAGACGCTTCAGATGTTCAGTATCTTTCGACTGGCAGCTTCCAGATTCAAACACCTCCCCCCTATCAATGAGAGTTCTCTAGATTTTTATAACAAACCCCATTTCTGTGTCGGTGTTTCTCGCGCGCACACCAAAGGGATACAGCTCAGTGGCAACTGGCCAATCAGCGAGTGCATAATTGTCAGCACTCTGCGTTTTTGCTCTCAATCTTTGCGACACGCAGTCGGTGGTCTGTGTGAGAATAAACCGTCCAAGTACTATTGGCGAAAAACTCATCCAGATTACTATTCCACTGTCTGTGAGTGGTGGATCGCGCCTCAAAGTCTCACTTTACGAGCAGAGTTCCAGCAAGACTTGCGTCCCCGCTTCCATCAAGATCGAGCACCGTCCGGTGGTTATGGACCGTTCGCACAGATGTGGTTGATAAAAGGGTCACTGTGATTGGAAGAATCATTGACCAGGCTAGGGAGTCTGACTGCTATGGAGGGCTGTAGCCCTGCTATGGAAGGTGGACAGTCCCAGCGTACAATTTATAGAGTGTGCGCTATATAGCACAGGGAGAAACGAGGCTCAATCTTTACGGCGAAAGGATTGACTTCGAATCTAGGCCGTTTACTATCTCAGAAGCAATAGTTATCACCATGTGCATTCCACACAACGTTGGTTATAGTTGATTAACATATTACATTCAGGGCTCTGGGCTCACAGAGCAAGGGCCAGGCCAAGGATACCAGCAGCACCGGCAATGCTAGCCGCGATGGCACCGGTAGAGGCAGGAGCAGCGCCGTGGGAGGTGGCGCTCGAAGCTGAGCCGTCCTTATTCCCGGATCCGTTGGATCCAGCGCCAGAGGAGCCTGAGTTACCGGTGGCAGTGGCTGCCGCCCCAGTCATGGACGCATAGTTGGTCGACACCCATTGCTTGACGTCTTTGGGTAGGTTGTTGTACCAGTCGGGATAGTGGCCCTGCTGAATCTCGTGGATGATGGACGAGCGAGCAGTGGGGTTGGTGAGCTCCGACAGGTACGAGGACGGGAGAGCAGTGGCGAGGACAGACGCAATCGACGGAGGAGGCATGTTGAGGTAGTCAAGGGTCGGCACCGGGGGCATGGAAAAGGAGAGGTCATTGCCCAGGCCAGTGGGAATGTTGAAGTTGCCGAAATCAGTCTTGGTTGCAAGGTTGAGCAAGTCGGTGTTGGTTGCCAGATTGACCCAGTCGGTCTTGGTCAAGTACTGGTTCCAGTCAACATCAGAGGCCCTATTCTCAGTGTTTCATTAGGATCTGGTTCATCTTGAGTTGTCGAAAGAATGAGTGCTTACATATTGTTCAGGTCATTCATGAGGCTCGAGTAGTAGTCAGACTGTCTCTTCTCAACGTCGACTTCCGGGGCAGCTTCCGGGGCAGCTTCCGGGGCAGCCAGGGCTGTGGCAGCCAGAAAGAGTAGAGAAAGAGCCTTGTATTGCATGTTGACAAATTGACAGATGGTCTTGAGGGTAAAGAGTGTCGGTGCTTCTTGAACGAATGAAACTGCCAAGGTCAAAGTGTCTCAAATGAGGGAGATTGAGGAAAGGAAAGACGAAGATATCAATCGCGACAGCTTGGAGGGTTCAGCCTCAACCAGCGGGCGAAACGACCTTTTGAATGTTTGTCCATGAGAAACTCATTTCGCTGAAATACGGTTTGACACGAATTTCTGAGGCTCTAGTCAAATGAATTGTTCCTGCAGGTGTCTTCCTCGAAGCTTCACCAATCAGGAACTGTGAGCTGTCATCCAGGACGATAATAAGCGCGGAAAAGGAGTCCAAGCTAGCTCTCATACGGTCAGCCCAATTGCCTAATTTGGTCAAAAAGTTGCTAAAGTCGTTCCCAGTCTCAAGTGTCAGAATCCATCAGCCAATCCAGAGGAGGGGTCCTCGGACACAGTCCTTCAACGAACGATCACGACCTAGATAGAAGGACCCTGAGCGTCGAGGCTCGTATTGACAAGAATTTTGGGATGAGACGATCTAACACTAGCAGACGATGCCTGCTTGGCAAGGCATTCCGTGCAAATCATAACCCGAAGAGCTGAGAAATACGAGGCGCCACAAGAGCAAAGTTCAACTTCGCTCAAATTATCTTTTTTTTTTCTTTGGGTCAATCAGTTTGACCATTTCATCTGCCCGGGCGGCCAGCTCAGTGTGTGAACTGCTTGAGTTGCTCTTCTCTGTCACTTTCCCAAAAATAGGGGGGGATCTCGGATGCCGATGACGAGGGGGTATGCCTCATCTCCGTTGATGCCTTTTGATGCTCGCCATCTTCCATTTGCTCTCAATAGCTGTGAAGGAGGCGTTCCATTCATCTTTCGAGCATATTTCGTAGATCACTTTGCAGGTCATTGGATATGCATGGTGGCAACCAGAGGTAGGTCGCCCGGAAATAACTTAGAAGATCACAAAGTAAGACTGTAACCAGTGAGGTTCACTTTAAAGGCCCAAGCCCCAACCACATGTATGGCAAATGCTTGATCTAGCTTATGTTAGGGACTAATTGACGCGACACGCGGCGCTACTCCGCGTTGAGTTCAAGAATTTCATGTTCCTCCGCCTCGCTTGCTGACCAATCATATCACCTTATTTATCTGCTGCGAAAGGGATATAATCCATTGTAAAGTCTACCTTGGTGCCTTCGGGCATTTGGTCAATTTGAAACGATACAGAGAAGATTAGCATGGCCCCTGCACTAAGGATGACACGCTCAATCAAAGAGAAGCTACCAGTTTTTTTTTTAATTCTTACAGACCTCATATTGAGGTAGGAGTGTCAGGCAAGAAAGGGGTGATCTCGAAGTCGTCAGTTCGAATCCAGGGGTTCTCACTTGTTGCTTTTCTTTTTCTTCGCATCTCAATCCCGACGGATCCTCCCGATTTAAATACCTTAGCTGGACTGACCGTAATCTAATGATGCGCAGTGCCACATTGCCTAGCACAACCGCCTGGTTTCCCAGACGGCGCCATGCCCATCGCCCCGTCGGTAGACCGCTGTCCATTGTCCGCATGACGCTTTACAAGATATCTAAGCCACTGTGCATGTGAATCGAGCCAATATAATTCAACATGTCTATACTAGCAGCCGTAGTCTTCATATAGTGCTTAGTAGGCTGGCGCGCAATTGCGAAACCTCCTGCCTCTATGGTAATACATTCACCGTCCAAGAGCTGCAACGCCGCGCCATCGCGGTGATCGAGCCGGAAAATATCAAGACGGTTTTATCGCTGAATTTCAAGGACTATGGAATCAGGTATTGTCTCGAGCTGTTCAGGCCGCTGTTAGGGGAAGGCATCTTCAACACCGATGGCGACCACCTTGGCCGCGTCGCGTGCGCTGATCCGGCCGACCTGCGCTTGTTGGAGGGTCTGTTGCAGGATCTAATGGTGTTGCTTCTGCGCGATGGGACAACAGCGGACTTGTAGGAATTGTTCTTTCGGTATACAATTTATTCTGCGACGGAGTTCTTGTTCGGGCAGTCGGTTGGCTCGTTGAAGAAGAAGAAGGAGGAGGACAGCAGCAGCCTGTCGGAGCTTGGGTTCGTCGAGGCCTTTCACTATGCCCAGAAAGCGGTGCTCACGCGGGTCATGCTGGGTTCTTTCACCGCGGTCTACCCGTGATCACAAGGCCGACGTGTGTAACCGTATCTGCCGGGACTTCGTACAGCAGTTCGTTGAGGATGCTGTCCAGGCAGCTGAGGGGAGGAGGAAGGAAGATGATCTTCTTGGAGAAGAAAGAATGAAGACAAAGGAGAAGCGTATCTTCTCGTATGAGTTGGCGTCGCAGACGTCCGATAAGCGGCGCATTCTGGATGAGCTGATGGATGTGCTCCTAGCCGAACGCGATACAACGGCCAGCCTCCTCGGGAACCTGTTTTTCATGCTGGCGAAGAATCCGGCCATCTGGGAGAAGCCGCGCCGTGAGGTTGATGTCTTGCAGAACCGGTCGCCGACATATAAGGAGCTTCGTAGGCTGAAGTATGTTCAGTGCCGTGTGAATGAATATATAGATCTTTCCCCCCCCCCTTCCCCATCCCATTACCCTCGTTACTCTCACTCCCCACTAATTCGAAGACTCCCCTCCAGCGCAGAGCGCTGGGAAGATGGCGAGTTGCATCTACAGCTGCTCCCGCGTTGGGAATATTTACCGTTCAATGGCGGGCCGCGGATCTGTATTGGCCAGCGCTATGCCTTGAACGAAGTAAGCTACGTTCTTGTTCGGATGGTGCAGAAGTTCCGCGGGCTAGAGAGCCGGGATCCGGGGCCTTGGGAGGAAAGTCTGGCTTAACCGCAGCGGGAATGCAACCTCCTCAGCATGACTTTCTTCTTTGTTGTACTTTTTATAGAGCGTGTGTTTGGAGTGCTCTCAATCTGCCTCGGTCACGATAGAAGAGCTTTGAGAATCCCATTTACCTTGTTAAAGATATGCGCAAACTCTCCATCAAATAATACATCCGAATGAGATGTGAACAGGGAAGCTTCAGCTTATTCGATATATCGATAATTCTTCCTTTTATTCACTCCTCACGTCAATCGTCGAATGGCCATGCTTCCTCCCACGCAAGTCTCTCTGCTTCAGAGTGTGCCACTTGACCAATCAGCCCTGCCTTTGCCTGTTTCAAGAGTCTTTTGACTTCATCATATTTCTCTGGCCGTACGACGCCCTTGTCAGGCCATAGTTCGTCCAGCGACTCTCTCAAGCTTCGCATCAATTCCATTCCTCTAGCTGTACCAGAAACATCTTCATGAATTGACTCAGCCTCGTCTGCGGAGAACTGCAAAGGAAATGGCGGATCTCCAGAAGCGCGCACGCCCGGAAGATTTGTCCATTCATTTTCAAGGTCAAGGCATCGCGATTGATATAATGCCTCACCATCAATAAGGAGATTTTGAGCGAACAGCATCATCTCAAAGCTGGTTGTCTGCCGGAACTCCATGGCTTTGAATAACGTCGTGTTAGTGTTATGAGTGAACCTTCGGTATAAAGCTGAGAGTGCCATTTTCAAATAGAGGTCCTGAGCTCTCGCCTGCTCGGCAGGATTGAGCTCAGCGAAATCCTGCGGAAATGGTGGTGGATCAAGACCTGTTGAAGGAGGGCCATTGTAATCCAGGAAATATGGCTGACGTGCGTGATCGAAAAGAGGTAGAATCTCGCTTGACTGCCAATCTATGATGCCTAGAACTTCTGAAGGCCGTTCCGGGCGGACGAAGATATTCTCAGCATGGAGGTCGGGGTGCCATAGAACTGCAGAGGTAATTGATTTATCTGTGGGAAGAAGATACTTCACAAGACGAAGATAGTTCTGAAGAGCAGCTATTTTTTGGAACGAGAGCGACTATACGTGCCGGGCCCATATAGCGACAATGGTGATCGAGGTAATTGAGCCATATTCTGCACACAGGCAATTTCTCGGAGGCCAACTGCCGACTTGTACTGCTCCACTGAGTCCCCTGATATAACCATGTGAGCAGATACTTCTCATAGGACAAGGTATAGAGCCATACAGGGACCCATATCAAACTCCAACGCTATCCTACCATCATCGAGGAATTCTCGGCCCGTCGACGGGCCAACAGCAAACCGGTGGGTTTTGACTATAGACCCATCCTCCTTCACAAGGTTGCATCCATCGGTATCATCTATGGCGGATGAGTAGTATAAACTGCCGTATTGGGTAAAAGATGTTGACATCCAGGTTTTCTGATATCCCGAAATTGTTTTCACGAGTTCAAATCTTTCCTTGATATCCATCTCTGGCCAAACTTTGTCAAGCTGGACACCAGGGACCTTTTCTATTATGATGTATTCAGTACCAACTGAGTTGTCTTTTGCTTTAGAGCTCCAAGCTAGCACTTTAGGTACAGGGGTTTGTAGCTCATTTCTGGCCTAAGTAGAACATGAGAATAGAAGTAAAGCAGCTGAGGGGGGGGGGGGGGATGAGCTATTGAATACTGCCTACAAAATCCATGGTTGCCACTTCGCTGGCAGTAGTGTAGTGGGACAGCCCTGCGTTCGGATTCGGTACTTTACCAACGACTTGGGTACCGTCTTGCATTGTGAAAAGGAAGGTCTTATTGAACATCCCATCAGGAAACTTCTCGATCCGAGTGCATTGTGTGTATGTGAAGCCGATTGATTCAGCGGCGCGCTTTGCTAGCTCATTCATATCGAACTCAATGTGGCGTATCCCCATCTCGTGATCTTCATTGGATAGGAAGCGGCCCCTTGTATAGCAAAACCAGTCGTCGTTTGTGTTCCAGCCTATGTGCATTGACCGGTTAAAGTCAGCTGTCGATTGACTGGAAGCATAGGATGACTGCATCCTTTTTTGCTTTCTAAACACAGAAATGACACTGCGTCTCATCATAAGATAGATTGTGGTATGCGAGGAACCACACCAAGAAGAACAATGAGATGAAGAGAGTAATATGGAGTGCAGGTTTGTCTTTGTTGGATGATGGGCAAGTTATATTAAGCAGACAAAGCAACGTGATACTTTAGTCAGCAACTACTGAGACTACCAACCGCAATATTAATGCCTTCAAGGATAGGATCACTGCTTGTTTACAATGCAAGACATGACATGGGTTCAAGCATATATTCATCTTCGCGTCCAATTATCATACTAAAAATACACAGAGAAGAGTCGTTCTATTTCAGTCCACCATCACACCCCAAAGATGCTCATTCGTGCCCGCTCTAAGCACCACCCTCTCTCTTCGCATATTCCTCCTCCATGCGCTCCTCATACATTCTCTCCGCCTCGGCCTTGCTCATGGGACGATCACTCTCCGCGTTCTGCAGGACATCAGAATTCAAGCCGGACGAATATCCTGGTGCGGTGACCGTGCCACCGGTGCCTGTGCCGAAGACTCGGCCGCTGGCGTTGTTCTCTGTGGTAGCAAGAGCCTCGACTGATGCGTAGCCGGCAGATCCAGAGGGTCGGGTTCCAGCGTTCGATTGTTCGGCGCGGTCAGTGAAGGTGGGAACTTGGTGAGGCATATTTGATACGATGATGATTGTAGTCCCGTGTGGATTTGAATATGTAAGATATTGCTTAAGAGGATAGGAAAGGTAGATGGTAATGCTGTAAAGTGACTTATAGGAGTTTATGAGCAGAAAGTGGTGTTTATGTACATCGGGTCGTTGGCGATGGATAGAGAGAGATGTGGCGACGACGTCATATGGACAATGCCCCGATACTGTGGCTAAGCACAAGGGTCCAAGAGCCACACATGTGGCGCAGCAACCATACTTCGAAGTGTGGCAAAACATTACATTCCTAAACAGGCAACAGCGTCTAGAACGTCTATTCTCCCTCCCTGAGACCCAAACACACGTAGGACAATCTCGACTCTCGACACTGTTGAATGCTATCACGAGTCCTGACACCTGACCCAGCATACGTAGTCTTGAAAAAATCCAAGACCCATATTTTCCACGACCACAGCCTACAAGGTACACACATACAATGCACATCCTCTTCTCCACCCTCGAGCCACTGGCCCAAGAACTGATGAAAAGTATGATATCCACGAAGTGGAAAGTGCCAAAGAATACGCCTGTCAATGACCCGAAGGCCGTTGAACAAACTGTTCCGCCGCGCTGTGCAATGCAGGGACCAATCTGTGGTGGACCGCCTTCTTGATCGCAGCCACCCAAACAAGGTAAGTATGAAGAAAAGAAAGAAGAAAAAAGTCTAAAAGATCGGGGGGCGGACGAATGTTATATAGGTTTCGGTGGGGTAGTAAGGTAGCGCTAGTCATAAGCGAGGTGTTTCTGGACGGCTGTGATTCGTTGAGGGGACTCGGTCAGATCACATGACATGTCTTGGACAATATTGCGATCAACACACACTACAGAGTATAGTTGCAACGTGAATGATGGGCTGCGTGCTAACTGCTAAGGTTTGTGTAGAATAGCTAGGAATTACTCCGTAGTCTGCTTTGATGAGGCTACAGTTTCTTAATCAGAGATGAAGTCTTGATTATCATCTCATTCAATATATGAGAAATCCCGCCCGCCTCAAACGATATATGCATATTGTCCGCCACAAAGAGGTGGATAATTACATGCTAGGCTACCGAATCCGAAATATACTTACCAAGAGGGTCTCAAAAGCCTCAAGATATGTACTAGAACAGTCACCCGCCTTAGATAACTGCCGTCCTATTCAGCACTGAGAGCGAGACATGCGTCTACCGCCAAACCCACTCTGTTGAAGCTGTATCAGCAGATGTTGTCTTTTCTCCGAATTTTCCTTCGTAGATAAGCCTACCTTCCTTCCTTCATCTTGACAACATCGTCAATGATATCGCGATCAAGATTCGGGAACATGTTCGAAAGTGTCTCGACCACATTGTTGTGTTCAGCACGCTGGATTTTCCGTGCTTCCGCATCTTCAGCGCTAGCCTGCCGAGCAGCAGCGTCTTGGGCATCCAGGACCTTGGCCAATTGCGGCTGCGCAGCGTTGCGTGGGCCCTCACTACTGCTACGGGGAGGCTGATAAACATTGGGGGACAATCGCGGGGGTGCCCCTGGTTGTGGGGTTGCCACGGGCTGAGGTGGTCTGTCCTGTGGTGAATCCGGCTCATCTGAGAACATCCTTCCAATTGTCGACAATGGTTTTTGTATGGTTCGCAACAGCCCTGCTACCGGCGCAGTATCCTCTTCACTGGTTTGCGGCGCATCCCGCCGCGTAAGTCTCTGTCCATCAGCAGATGCCCGCGGAGTACCTTGCGAGCTTTCTGCGGCAGGGCGTTCAATTCTTTTTTGTTCTAAGGTTTCAGACACCCGATTCTGCTCCGCGATAGCAGAAACAGCGGCCTCAACATTTCGTTCAAACTCCTCATCGCTCACTGTCAGGCTCGTCCTATCCAGTGTCTCGATAAACTGAATGGCACCCGACTGTAGACCATGTCAGACACGTCTTTCGCATACCTCTAGGGGTTCGAACAACTTACCAGCGACGACAGATAGTAGCCGGCTTCTCCGCCTAATTTGTCCTGGTTACGGAAGCGAAGGATGTATTGTATATTGGAAACTAGATGTTCAGGGCGGGCTTGTAGCACCACATAGATCAGAAGAGGCACGAATGAATCGGCCGATGTGTCGGCACGTTTGGAGTTCTTCAGCAAGCCTAGCAAATCATAGTCAACCATGTGTCACAGATACTCAGCCTAGGAGCTCATTTGGAGACTCACCAAAAATGACTTTGCAGCAATTCAAAATGCAAATTACTTTGTCACGAGGCGCACGGTAACCATTGATCTTCAGAATTTCTAGTTCGAATGTCAGACAATCTCCTAGCATGAGAACGATACGCCACATACCCTGCTGTGCCAGATTGAGAAATCGACGGCCATGGGCACCCACGGGAGGTATGTCAAGATGATCCTCTTTCACCCAGCTATAAATCCGCATTTTTTGAGCTAACACATCGTCGCGTTCAACATCTTCCTGATGTTGACCACGCCTCCATGGGCCGTGGAGTCGTTCCATCTCTCGTCGCCTGCTTCGACTAGTACTTCTTGGTATCGAAGGCGGAGCTGGAATAGCGGGGGAAAATGTCTGAGAGTACAATCGATTCATGACCAGTTTCTCCATCCCTTCTTTGGCGTTATCAAACTCACTGTCGGATACGTCTCGCCAAACCTCGCACACAGCCATCTTGTTGGTGATGAAGGTTAGGAAGTCGCTTATAATTTTCACCTGCTCGTGTACCATCCACTGTCTTTTGCCAAACTCATTGAGAAAGGAGCGGAGAAATTTGGCCACAGGATCTGCAGTGCGATGCCTTAGTTGTTCCAAAAACCGGTGAAAGTCAAAAGGCTGATCAGGTTCGGGTTCCGGTGGTGGAGGAACCGTGGAGGTTGAAGACCGTCGTGTTGAAGTCTGCTCTTCAGATACCCTATGCACTTGTTTGGAAATTGGGGCCGGCGGCTGTTCATGGGTTGAAGATTGTGATGCTGCGGTGAGCTGCAAAGCATGAGGACCTGCCTCTGCTGATTTTGATTTCGAATGATCTAGGCTCGAATGGCGCGGCGGAAAATGGCCTTGACCCCCAAGAAATTGCTCCGCGAGTTCCAAACGAGGAGACATCAATTGCTCCTGACCGCCCGTGCGTTCAGTGTCCTGAAACTGGCCAATGATACTCTGGATCTCCGGCTGAGAATCATCATCCCGACTCCCTTCGACGCGACTCTCCGCTTTCTTCTCAGTCTTCACACTGGCCGGTACATCCGGCAGCGCTTTTTCAACCACCTCTGATGTAACATTCACGGATGTCTGTAAGGGCGGTGCGGCCTGGGATTTCGTAGAAAGATACAGCTCATCTTTCTCGGGAGGAGGTGGAGGTGCATCGGTATCTGTTTGGGAACCATGGTCACTCGTATGTGCTGAGACTGATAGCCCTTCAAGGCGTGCTGTGAGCGATTTGTGCGGTTCAGTTGTTGAGGGTTCGGCAACGGGTATATCTTGATTCACATTTGAAGAGTCGTCTGCAGAGATATGCATTTCATCCTGAGTATCTTGTAGACCCTCTTTCATGTCGCTATGTTGTAGGCTCCTGTGGGGGTGTTCCTGTGCTGCTGAGGGGTCATTCTGCGCTGATGCGGCTGAATCAAAACCGGTCAGAGTCACTTCTTGACCCTTTCCTAACTTATCGTTGAATTCGATTGGCTGAGTATCCAACTGTCCATTGGAAGCCGGGGGGTCGGAAGTCTCTGGAGTAGACATAAGCTATCTGCATGCACGCTGACCGTCAATGTAGAAGCTTGGTGGGGAAGGCGGTTCAGACGAAGGCACAGATCATCATGGGAGAACCATTCAGCGTGGGGTGTTTCTAATTCGCTACGTAAGAGATAGCGGTATTCCAAGCAGCGACAAGCTCGCAAAACTGAGACATATGAAAAAGCACAAGTATTGAGTCTGATGCTCTAGGAGAAAGCATGTAACGTTGTTGGAGTATTGTGGTTATCACCGCACCCGGTGCGGATCATCATGACCCCGAGATCCGATGAGGAAAGAAAACATGACACTGAGGATCATTTGTCCTTATTTCAACCTTGTTTTTCTGAATATCTGGACCACGCGCTATTATAGCTTGCGGTCATCGTTCCGTGATGTGTGGGATTTTCTTCTCTCTGAGCACTAATGGATCTGTGCTTCCAAATGAGGAGACTTGCACTCTATTGCGGAACCGAGGGCCAGATAGCTTCCAGGTTCATACAGTACAACGGAGCTTGGCTCCGGGTCATTCTGTCCATTCGCCAGCTCCGAATATAGTCCTCACATTCGTTTCCACCGTGCTGTCACTGAGGGGAGATCGTATTCATTCTCAGCCGTTTGTGGATCCAACCACGCAGTCCGTGCTTTGCTGGAACGGCGAGGCTTGGAAGATAGCTGGTGAACCTGTCCAGGATAATGATACCGAGTTAATCTTCCAGTCATTTTTACATGCTATCAAACCCTGTTCGGGGCAAGAACTTTCAAGAACCTCAACTGAGAGAGATGAGAAAGGTGCGGTTCGACGAATAGCGGATGTTATAAGTAACATAACAGGCCCCTTCTCCTTTGTTTTCTATGATGCCGTCAACTCAAAGCTTTATTTCAGTAGGGACTGTCTTGGACGGCGATCTCTGTTGCGAGGCCTCGACGAGGCTGGGAACCTGAGGATATGCAGTATCTGCGATAGTTCTTCATCAACGCACTTTGACGAAGTCGATACCAATGGCGTGCATATGATTGACTTTGAACAAAACATCCTGCAGAATGCTCTTGGACCTGGTCCCATCAAATTCAACCTTGAAAGCATTCAAACACTTCCCTGGGAGCACAAAGAACCGTCGCTCAGCTATTTGGTAGGCTCATCCTTTCCTAAACTCACCTTTTACAATTACTGACAGCAAACCCAGAGGAACCCAATACCTCAGATGAACAAATCTATTCCTGATGGTACGCCACCTCCGCTGACTGTCGACTCTCCCTGTGTCCAAGAACTTGAGCAAGCACTCCGTGAATCTCTCCAACTAAGGATTCAGAATGTGCCTGAACCGCCATCCACCACCTCTGGTGACGTGAAAGTTTCAGTGCTATTCTCTGGTGGACTTGACTGCACTTTACTTGCTAGACTGTCCCATGATGTCCTCTCCAAGGATGAGACGATTGATCTACTCAATGTTGCATTCGAGAACCCCCGCGTGGCCGCAGCAGCTGCAAATAAAGGAGAGGCGACCTTGTCTGTCTATGAAAGCTGTCCAGATCGCATGACGGGTCGTGCAGCATTCGCCGAACTGCAGAGAGTTTGCCCAGATCGCAACTGGCGATTCGTTGCTATAGACATACCCTATGCCCAAACAATCGCGCACCGCGATATGGTCAAGCGCTTGATGCGGCCACACAACACAGAGATGGACCTTTCGATTGCCTGCGCGCTCTACTTTGCGTCTCGCGCGAAAGGTACAGCACTCGACAGCCGAGGCAACTCGATTGAACCACGCCAATATACCAGTTCCGCCAGAGTACTGCTTTCCGGTCTAGGAGCCGATGAATTGTTCGCGGGCTACGCACGACATGGGGTGGCATTTGCGCGGGATGGATTCCGCGGCCTTATCGACGAGATCCATCTGGACGTCAGCCGTCTCGGCAAGCGTAACCTTGGTCGCGACGATCGAATCCTCTCAAACTGCGGTCGTGAGCCCCGATACCCATACTTGGACGAAGACTTCGTGTCCTACGTGCTGCGAGCTCCTGTGTGGGAGAAATGCGGCTTCGGGGTGCCCGATCTGCCAGAAGGCACAACAACAGACCAGACAGGCATTGACTCCGAGAAGAAGGCACTCCGCCTTCTAGCCCTGAAGCTGGGCATGTCCCACGTCGCGAGGGAGAAGAAGCGAGCGATCCAGTTCGGCTCCAGAACCGCCAAGATGGAAAAGGGTAGAACGAAAGGCACCGATGCGCTGAGCTGAAAATGAACAAAGACTGGGCCCGTTCCATTCCAAGTTACTCTACCCCTGCGTAAAAAACCCTGCGTGTCAACCGCCAACACCACTCCATCCCCATCCTCACCCCGGTCCCTCCTTTCCTATCCCCAACCAACCAGCTATGATGACAAAACACTGATCAGATACTTCCGAGACTCCACCTCTTCTTGTCCCTTCTCAGCCCTCCAGAAACCCCATTCATACCGCTCCCTGTTTATGCAATCAGCTATCTCGAGCGGACACATCCAATTCTACCGCTCATCTCATCGCAAACCGCTCATTCCCACCGTGGCCATCCCTCCCATACATCTCCCTCATCCTTCGTCCTTGGTTCTCGACCACATTTGCTCTCCCATCTGGATCGGTGGAACGACCCAACTTCCTTTTCCTCGGACTTGGTCGGGTTGGTTCAAGTCGGGAAGAGGAGTCGGTTCTTCATTACTTGTCTGGATTAGGGGGGGCGCAGCGAGACCAAGTATGAGCGGGTGGGCGTGGGCGTGGGCGTCCGGGGGTGGTATGGTTGTTCTGGGTGTGTTTATGAGAGATGGGAATGGAAGATAGGGTTGAGGTCACTGTCTCTTGTGGTTTGTCAGGGTGTGTGGGTGAGGGGGGTGACGGGTGGGTTTGCTGAGAATCAAGAGGCTTGGTCGATGAGGGGTTATTAAAGGCAAGTCTGAGCTGAGTTGGGGGAATCATCCGGAGGACATGGTTGTGTATCGATCGATGTGAAAGTGCCATGTAGTTTGTAGTTTAATTCTACAAGGGGGAATGGTGGTATTACAAAGGCCAACGGTTGCTCTGAACCGAAATTCAGATTACCATGGAAGAGTTTAAGAATAGTGACAATTTAATTTCGAATAGTAAAAGACAGTCTCTGGTCATAACGCAGGACGATTGAAGTATGGAAGAAGCCAAGTCAACGCATCTTTGAAAAGGAGCAATTGAAATAGGCAGCGGTAAGATAAGGAAAAAAGAAAAAGATATTAATCTGGCCACGAGTCAATCCTGCACAAGCAGGAGACATCAGAACCGACCATCCGATACTAAAAGCACATAGCAAGATGCGAAGATGTCCTCGACGAGGATGAGGACATCATTGATAGTGAAGCAGAGGCGAGTAAGCACCCGAGAGTAGAAATGAAACAAGATGGTGTTTGACATCGCCCACCATCAAAACTTTTATCCTGCCAGAAACGTCATCGTCAGGTAACCATCCTGGAGACTGACTGGTATTTCTGGCATTGAGGTCGACGAGGGGCCCAAGCCCCCGCCACCACAAATCCCATTTTAATGTCCCAATTTTTGAAGAAAACCAACGTGCAGAAACAGCATCAAGACAGAGAGAAACAAACAGGAAACACACATAACACAACATGAAATCAGGTTGAACCATCGACTGCTGTTCAAGCCCTGCTCTGAGCCAGGGCCTTCCAGTACTCTTCACGCTGCTGGGCCTCTTCCAAGGACTTCTCGAGCTCGCGGATGCGACGCTCCATGTCATCATGGCGCTCAAGCTTGCGAGCACGAGACTTACGAGCAGCCTCAGTGTTACGAGCGCGCTTCAATGCCACGGGATCGCTGCCGTCGTACTTAATGGGGGGCAATGGCTTCCGTTGGCGGGCGTTGACACCAGCGACGATCGAGTGCTTGGTACCGGACTTGTTGCTTGGCGCAGGCGAGGGAGCCGGAGAAGTGGACTTGCGAATCACAGGGGACGGAGGCACCACGGCCTCGGCCGCGGGCTCAACCTTCTGCTGAGTGAGAGCCAACGCAACGTCCAGAGCCGCCGAATCGAAGGCGACAGGGAAGGCATCCTGAGGAGGGAAGAGTGAATCCCACTCTTCATGGCCGGGGTTCAACTCCATATCCGCAGGGAACATGGGAGAAGTATCCTGGCTGAAGTAACCGGGGGACTCGAAGGAAGGAGTGCTGAGATCAGTGAACGAAGTTGACGGGGGAGCCGACGCATCCATGAACAGATCCTTGGGAGAGATGGTGCCCGAAGGGGCACCTGCCATCGAGTCCTTGACGGCCAGGAGGCCGGTGGGAATCTGGTGGGGAGAGAGCATGGTGGGTTCGGTGGAGAAATCGAAATCTTCCCCGAAGTGATTCGAGGGCAGATCGAAGAAATCAGGCATATCTGCAAGGGCATTAGACGAGAATGGCTTGGTTGCGTGGAACAATATCCTTGACTCACCCTGAGCGACGTTGGGGGTCGACATGATGCGGCGGTAATAAAACTGTTGCAACTGCTGAAGCTGTTTCTGATTGTATTGGGGACTGACGTTGGTTGCTGAAAACAATGGGACGGGAGGACGACTGGGATTTGGAGAATTCGAAGGCACAGACGCGGCGTGGAGACGCTGGAGGTGCACCCGGCTGGAGGGACTAGACCGAAGAGACGTAGACAGAGGATACCCGGTAGACTGCGGATGGAGCCTGGTCACACGAGGAACCTGGACGGGGGAACCCGAGAGTTTCTGTTGCTGAAGATGCTGGTAGAGACTGAGCGAGTGCCGTCTGGGCTGGTACTGTGATCGGACCAGGTAGGGATGATATGAAGCAGATCTAGGGGTTGTACTCGGAAGTACAGGTGTACGCGAGTCTCTCAGACGAGGCTGTGGACACGGGGCGGCTGGAAAGAGCACAAAGTCCTCCGGCAGGGAGTTGACGCTGTTGTTGTTGTCGTCGTTGGATTGCGAATTCTGATTCTGAGCCAAAGGCTGCTGGGGCGGGGGCGAGGGGAGCCATGATTGCTGCTGGTTATCCGTGGTGAACGACGTTAAGTCGAACGGGAGAATATTGTTCAAGGAAGAACTTGAGCGACGCGAAGCGATGCAAAAGTTCAGAGGTCCTGGGACAGGAGACTCTGAGGTTGTGGGAGGGGAGATGGTGGAAAGTGACGAAGTCCGTAAAGGATCTATGATGTCTGTCTCAGTGGAGAAAGACGAGCTCTGTCCGGAAGAGGAGCTTAAAAGGCAGCCATTTTGCAATGGATACTGGAATTGATGCTCTGTGGAAATTTGTGGTTGTATGGTGGATGATTTTTTCGGGTAGATGTGAAGAATGGAAGAAAAGAAGATGGGGATGAGAAGAGAGAGAGAAAAAAAAAAGAGGGAGAGAGAAGAAGCGCCAGGCAGCGACGGGGGAAATCAGGCACTTCTTAAAACCCTCGAGTGGGTTGTTGGCCGTTTTGCGTTTTCTGCGCTTTAGGTGTCTGTGTGCGCCGTGCGCCCACCGCTAGCCAATCAGTCTGAGGCTCAACTCCACTCTAACCGCTAGCCCAGTCGGGCTAGGCTGCCTTGATGCGGTCAGCAGGTGTGAGTCATAGGACCATGGATCAAGGCTATTGGCTATCCAGCCCTCCCCGTGGGTGGGCCCCAGGCATACTTCGTTTTGGTGCAGGTACTTTCCTGGTACCTGTCAGCGGCAGGAGAACGCCTACAATCCAGAAGTCACGGAGAGGTTTAGGTTGCAATCGATGATGAAGTTGTCGATCTCAGGAAATCAATTATGTGATCCACTCCAGACAACAATTGACCACGCTGCGATGGTTGATGCGATGTTTTGCATCGAGTAGCATACAGTAGTCACTTCCCAACTATCTACCTTGGTGGACTTCGAAGGATGGACTAGATTTAGTCTCTACGGATTTGTCTTTCGGTACCTGGAACCTGGACAAGGTACTCCGTATCTACTCCGTACTCCGTCCAGACTACTAACCTAGGTACCTACCTACAGATCCCCGCTGGCGACCCCTCCATTGTCCAATAGTAATCATCGTGCAAAAAGCAAGATCGCAAGACGGACGGAGTAGGAGTAAGCAATCTCAGATTTGCCCAGGCATCAATTCCAATTCCACACATGCAAGGGGAAGGAACAGTCAACAAGCACCCAGGATTCAAGCCGATCCCCATCACAGCCTCTCTCGGCTTGTCCCATTTGACACCAAGCTGTGCGGCGTTTCGTGTCTCGCGATATCCAGTCAATTTCCTGTTCGGCTCGCCGGGGTAGCCTAACTTCGTACTTGGTTAGTGCCATCACCGTCACAAGGGAAGGGGGCTGAGTTGCGCATGCCCTGTGCTGTGCTGTGCCCACTTCTCAGTCGTCAGAATCAACTAGCCTATGGAGGATGATGCAGCAGACTGCAGCCTGAGGTGGGAGCCTCAAAATGTCTCAGCAGGGAGAAAATCAGCGATAACGAACGAGCCAATCCCGTCCTCGATCAGGGCCAGACAGGGCAGCATGAATGATTCCTGCTCAACTCGTTGCTCATCACAGTTGATGTGTTCAATATCTCGGTAATAGTTATACGGAATAATAGCAACAATTATAATAAGAATATATCCAGGTCACTCTGTACTTCGTCGACTGAAGAAAATTGGATTGAATTTCGCACTTTCCAAATTCTCTCCCCGCCGGTGGTTTCCTCCCCTGTTAGGCTGTTTCCTTTCCCCCCCTTGCCCGAGTCGATGCCTGTTTGGGCGTTGGTGTGGTCAAAGGGCGTGGAAATCACCGGGCGTTCCTCGTTTTCAAAAACTCTATCAGGTTCCCGCGCACAGTCCGTTGATTTCAGAATTATTAATCCCAGGACGGAGTGACTTCCAGTCTTCCAGAACACAGCAAGGAAGATAGATAGGTGCCTTGAGTTCTCAGCATGCAAATACGGATACGGGTGTCTCTTCTCCTGATTCACTCGAAAGGACAGAGTGTCAAAATTCCAGGAAATAAGAATGATAATCATAAGGACATACAAAATCAATAATCGCTGAAGTGAGGGAGGTAAGACCGAGGAAATAGTAATGTCCGAACTCCGAGTTCCAGACACTGTCAGTCGGATAGATTATTCTCTAGTCTCTGACCAAGTCTCTAGTAGTCCAAACTCCAAAATCCAAACCCTGAATTTTGAAACTCCCATTTCATTCCATTATTATTATTATTATTATTATTTCAAAGGGGAACGTCAACGAGCCAAACCCCGAACCCCGTACATGAACCTTCGGGTCCTTCCTGCCGAGAATCCCCGTAGAATTCGGCGAAACTCGCCAGATCGTCCGTCACCTGGCCCATGAAACCTGCTCTGCGGGATGAGAGGTCGGACTCTGCTGAAGACTCTGGAGAAGGTACCACCTAAAAAGTCAATAATGCTTGATATGCTGAATGATTCCTCTTGAGAAAATGCCTCCGTTGCTGATGTCATGCGGAGGAATGTCAATGGGATGCAATCGAGTTGGAATAACTTCCAATGTTCTCGATAGATGCCACGAGACACAGAGTAGGAGTAGGGAGATACGTATATAAAGAACAACGCATTATTGATTCAATTAGCTATTATTATGATGCTGTGCGCAAGTATACAGGACGCACGCGCTCCATGACAACAATCAACACTCGCCTTCAAATTACAGCCGGAAGAGATCCAACGGCCAAAAAGGAACACCCCTCCCTCCCGTTCGGGTATCACGACAAAAGCAGCAAACTAGCGATCACAGATCATCCAAATGACGCACAAAACAAGACAGCAAGTGGTATCAATCTAGTTGCACGGCGCAAAACATAAAAACACACGCAAGCGCGGGGATTGGGTATACCTGCGTGAGGGGGATATCATCAAGCAACGAAATGCACTCAAGACGTCAATGCCGGGGAGAAATAAGTCCACCAGAGCAACATGTGGGTATCATTGACACTCGGCTCGGCCAATCCTCACCAGCGCCAAAGTAAAAGGCGTAGCGAGGTGACCGAGGGAGTGCCTGCGGAAAGGGTATAGAATGATTAAAAGAAAGTAAAGAATAATCAAGCAGAACCGAACAACATTCACCAATCTTTTTTTTTTCTGTTTTTCGCTTTTTGGGGGGGGGGCAATTTTTTTTTATTTTTCTTAATGTTTCTTTTCCGTTTTCCGTCATGCCAATGATTCAACATGATGCAGAGGCGTTGGGACGCGCATAGCCCTGATCCCACCATTTCTCAAACTCGACAACACGTCTTCGAGGTTGAGCACTTCATGCAGCAGCCTGGACGGGAGTCGAGGTGGAGGTAACAGTCACGGGCTTGGCCTCCTCGGTAGCAGGAGCCCCGGCGGGCTTGGGGGTCTCCTCGACGGGAGCCTCGGCGGGAACCTCCTGGGTAGCAGCCTCGGTCTTTTCCTCGGTATCCTTGGTGGCAGGGGCCTCCTTGTTATCAAGCTTCACAGCCTTGCTGGGCTTACGGAACAGACCACCGAGCTTGTTGCCCTTGTGCTTGGCCTCAACATCCTCGTTGTCCGAGTCACCCTTCTTCTTACCGAAGTTGCCGAAGAACGAGGTGCGACGCTTGTCCTTGACGGCAGAGGGAGTCTCAACAACGGCGGGCTGAGCAGCAGCAGCGGTGTCCTTGGGGGCTTCGACATCGGCGGCAGCGGTCACGGCTTCAGGCTCAATAGGCTTGACGGCAGCCTCCTCGACGGGGTTGTCCAGCTGAGGAGCAGTGCTGGAAACGGCGGCGGTCTCAACAGGGGCAGCCACAACCTCCTTCTCGGACTTCTCATGGGAAGGGCTGGTCACCTTCTGGAAGAAGTTACCGAACAGAGAGGAGCGCTTGGACCTGGGGGCAGGACTCTCGGCCTTCTTCTCCTCCTTCTCTTCCTTCTTCTGCTCAGTCTCCTCCTTCGTACCGGCGGCCTCAACAGGAGCAGCAGCTTCGCGACAGTCAGTCACTCACTCAACTTGAATCACCCAAGGGGTCTAATGAGAACTTACCCTCCACAACCTCAGTAGCGACAGGCGCCTCAACGGCAGCCTCGGGGGTAGGCTCGGCAACGGCCTCAGCGGGCTTGGCCTCCTCAACCTTCTCCTCCTCCTTCTTCTCCTCGGTCTCTTCCTTCTTGCCGAGCAGAGAACCGAAAATGCTGGCCCGCTTGCGGGACTGAGAGCGGCTCTTGGCATGGGCCTTGTCCTTGACTTCCTTAGTCTCCTTGGGCTCCTCGACGGCGGCAACCTCCTCCTTCTTGGGCTCCTCCTTGGCCTCAACGGGCTTCTTCGCGACCTCGGGGACGACAGGCTTGGCTAATACGCATATTAGAAATATACTCAGACACACGAAACGCAACGATTGACTTACTCAGCTTCTCGAGCTCGGCCTTGTATCCCTCGCTGGCGGTGATGACATCCTTCTCAACCTTGGCCTCGGCAGCCTTGGCCTCAAGGGCGACGATCCAGCTGTCACGCTCGGC
Organism: Aspergillus clavatus NRRL 1; assembly: GCF_000002715.2. NCBI lineage: Eukaryota > Fungi > Ascomycota > Eurotiomycetes > Eurotiales > Aspergillaceae > Aspergillus > Aspergillus clavatus. The sequence continues at coordinate 1,907,335 of NW_001517099.1, read as the reverse complement.
AGCGTTTGCGGCCTGGAAGGTGTGCTTCTGGCCGTTGACCTTGAAGTGGAACTCGTTAGAGCCCTCCTTAGTGATGTCGGAGACCTCAGCCTGTAATTTCAAAAATTAGTCCTTTGAACAGTGGTACATGCGCATCAACAATGATCCCTGCTCACCAGGTTGAAGATGCCGGCGGGGGTAGCCTTGTCCTCGGCGCGCTTGGTCAGGAACAGAAGGCCCTTGCCGGTTTGAGTAGCCCAGGCGACAATGGGGTGAGCAACAGCAGGCTTCTCATTCTGCTGGAAGACGGACAGTTGCTTGGCCTCAACGGCCTCATCGCTGAAGTAGAAGAAACGCTTGGAGAAACGGAGACCCCTAAACAGAAGGAAATCCTTGTCAGTGCTTGTCCTAGGTCACACACACACGGCGCGCAAAGCTCGCGCAAGTCCGAACAGTGAGTGGCGCTTACTTGACCAGGCCGTGGCCCTTGTGTCCGAGCACACCCTCGGTGGCGGGAGCGATTTCCTCTTTGGTCTCTTCCTTGGCCTCTTCCTTGGGCTGTTCGGTGGCAGCCTCAGTGGTGGCCTCCGTCACAGCGGGAGCGGCCTCGGTGCTCTCAACGGGAGTTTCCTTGGGGGCCTCAGCAACAACGGGGGCCTCGGTGGCAGGAGCCTCAGTTGCGACAGGAGCTTCGGCGACAGGAGCCACAGCAGGAACGGCCGCGGGGATCTCCTCAACAGTCTTCTGAACCTCAGACATGGCGATAAGTGTTGATTACAAAGGTAATTATGAAAGTAGGGGTATTGATTAAATAGCGGTTAAAGAAGCTGTAGCGCTTCGGGAATATAAGTAGAGGATGGGGTATCTCAAGGGGGGGTATCTCAACAGAAAGGAAACAAGAGCTCTCTAAGCGCAAGGCGAAGAACAGCTCGGGTATCACAAGGAAGGGTAAAAGGGTTCGAGCGAAACGAACAAGAAGCGTGAAAGCCTTCGTTATTAGGAATGGAATGAAGAAGAGAGAAGGAGAGAGAGAGAGAGAGAGAGAGAGAGAAGAGGAAGAGGAAGAGGAAGAAAGAAGAAAGAAAGGGAGGGAGGCAAAAAAAAAAATAAAATAAAATAAAAAAAAGAAGGAGCAGGGGTTGAAAGGAGGGAGGGGGGTGGTGTGTGTGAGTGGATACAGGCTGGGTTGATGGCGCATCAGCCCAGAAGGGCAATGAGCTGCAGGGCGAAACTCCTCACTATGACCCGACTTGGTCTAGCTAGAGATGTAGTATGGTTATTAAGTGCTACTTCGGGTGAAATTTCTTGTTTGTCTGGGACGTCTCAAGGATGCAGAGTAACAAAGTAGTGTACGGAGTATATAGAGCAAGAGTTAGGAGCTTAGGGGTGGCTCCATATAGCCTAATTTGTATACAGATTGCTCCGTACAGTAGTCCAAGCTGTGGGCAGACCCATGGGACGGAGATTAGGTAAACATGAAATATATTGACTTTTTATATAATAACAACCTCCAGGCATATGAGATTGAACTTGTTACAATGAGTAAGAGTAAGGAACCTGTAGCTATTCTGTTCAACAGTGGACAGAAATTTGCACTCATTATGATTTGAGTTAAGGCTAAAAGTTCAGTGCTGGAACTGCTTTCTCCAAGAGGCAGCAGCTAGCCTAAGTATCATTAGTGTTGAGTGTTGACAAAACAATCAAGATAACAAACAGGCTAGGTGAGGACTAACCGACTAAGGAGTAAGGACAGTTAAAACAAAACAAGGTTAAAAAATTTTCACACTCTCCTTTTCCTCCACCATGATCGCACTCGATAACATCTACTAATATAATGAAAAAGGAGGAATGAAACATTAGTTGTTGTTGACTCGCTTGATACTAAAGGAGCACTACTATGACAGCTAGTTCCTTCAGACTACTGGGATAGTCAAGACCTCCCAGGAGCTCCCCTACCGGCCATGCAGATTAACGGCTCTAGGCCTTGCGTAGTAGTTAGGAGCGGACCCATTCCGAGCTAGCTAATTGTCCCTAAAATTTCGGGTCGATTCCAACTTAATTTTGGGCGTTTTTAGTGTCCTGCGATGATGCACCATTTGTCCTCCATTGGTTTATTAGTAGTTGAATTCTGGAGGATAAGTGTTTGAGGATGACTGGAGTAGATATCCTGTACAGGGCCTCAAATGTATCTTCTATCGTATCAATTTTCAAAGCTCAAAAATTTACCTGTCCCAATTGTTGTTGACGGTTGTTGGTAATATTATTATTATTACTATGACGAGATTTGGAGAATCCATGTCACCTGGCCCCATCATGGCTGTCTGCCTGTGTGGAACGCCCACCACTGGATTCTTTCTGATCCATGGGTCTCTCAGATCGTCTGTCGGGCTGGTGTTACACTAACTTCGTAGAAATCATATGGTTTTCGGAGTCTGTTGTCCTTCTTTATCTAGGCCACTTCTTCCAAGTTCCAACTTCCACTACGTATCTTTATTATTGCCAGTAAAAAAGTCGGGGCATCTGGCATCTTGAGCATCGTTCGATCAACATCAAACCTGCAGCTGCAGAGTCTGCAATTACAGTATCACAGACAGCCTCCCCCCCTGACACGCTGACACATACTTCCTGCGTTCTGAGGGTCCCAGTTCTCCCTGGCTTTAAAAAAAAAAAAAAGGGGGGGGGGGGTCGGTCCAACGTCGTGTACGGAGTACAGCCAAGCGCCCTTCAATTTTCGCCAGACCAAAAAAAAGTTTGTCTTTCCGAGTGAACGAGAAACAGTACCAGCAGATCAGCAGCAAACTGAAACCCTTCCTTACGACTCACCTGATTCAAGGAGGCGCTTAATTTCGCGCCACTCTATCTACTACTACTACTCTGTAGATATCTGATTGGAAGTCTGGAAGAGACCAGAATCGCGGTTTCTCTATCTAACAGTATCTACCAAACGCCATGGTTGGACAACTGGAATGTTCGATGGAGTAATTCTCTATCCTCCTTAGCTTGACTCCAATCATCGAGTGACGTACAGAGGAGACTACTAGAGTACAGGAGGCAAAAGTGGCCTTTGGAATGAGCTTCTGTATCAGGCTTCCAGCAGGATAGACTAATAATGAAAGACAAAAAAAGATTCAAACAACCAACTACTGGATTCAATGGATGTCCACGCGACTCCAGGCCCCGTGACTCTTCTGCTGTGATCTCCGCGAATTGACCAACCAAAACACAGACAGACCCTCCATTGCATCTGTCACGACATGGGCATTCGACCAAGCAGACAAGCACATGCCTGCTGGTGGAGGGTCACTTCCTGTCAAAAATGGGTAGATTATTAGTAGATAACTGGATGGATAGATCATAAGCACAAGGTCAAGGGGGAGAGGGGGGGGGGGGGGGGGGCTGCCGAAGTTTGAACGTGTGCTTTGTCTACGGAGTACCTTTGGTGGCATTTCCCATGTTCTCCTGCATCCTGCATCTGAAGAGAATTCAACGAACACAAAGATAAGCAGGGAGAAAAAAAATAAAAAATAAAAAAATAAAAAAAGAGCACGACAACGAAAATGAAAATCTTGATACTACTACTAGAGTACTAGGTACTCTCCATCCACTAGTTTACACGAAGGATATAGGCGAGCGCCCCACTGCGCGACCCGCTCCCTACTCAATGGCCAGCCCTACTCGGACTAGCATGCTATGACTGAGATAAATGAAGTTGGACAATGTTAGTCGTTACAGAATAAATACGGAGTCGATTCTTCTGCCCTATTTAATATTAATATTAGGTATAATATTAGGTACCTATTAATTACTACACACAGCTAGGTAGGTATCTCAATCTCGAACAATCTTACGGAGTACTCCACAGATAGACAGACACAAGACTGATCTCAGCAAACGTCAGATCTATATCAACCTGAGTAAAAACATGGCCTAAACCCATCAAATATTCACGATTGACCTTCCACTCAATTCAAGGATAAACCCCCTTTTTCCAGGGGCAGTCTCCCACTCTCCATAAACTCGCACCCTGTTGGCACCGCTGGCCGTGGCAGCTGGTCCCCAATTTCCTGTCGAAGTACGGAGTACTCCGTAGTTGACTGGCCAATCATGCCACCGTCGATCCCGCACATCTGATGATCCGTTGTTAATCTTGCCTCGACTCTGTCTGTACCTAGGTATCTACTCCGGAGTACTTTCATTCTATTTAGGTAGTTAGTTATCTGCCTTGAGAAAAAAAAGTCTGGACGTAGTTGTCGGCTTGCAGTACGGAGTATTTCCATTCCTATTTCCATTCCCCCCTCCCCCCTAAATATACCTCGATGTGAAAGACAACGTAGTCTCGAGACTGAGAGAGTGGAGGAACAGACGGAGTTGACAGTTGTCAAGGTACTTGGGGTGGCTGGATCATGTGCATCTCGCGATGCATGGCATCATCTTGCATCAGCTTTCCCCCCCCCCCCCCCCCCCCAATCTTGACTCCCCGCAGCAACAGCAGCAGCAGCAGTAGCAACAGATGAAATGGCATCAGATTCGCGCTGGCATGGCATGGTGCATGCACGAGATGATGAAACCCTCATTCCTGCCATCTTGTCCAGGTAGGTTGAATTGACTGCACATGGCATGCACTACGCAGCTCTTCGGCCGACCCTGCGAGATACTAGGCTTACTACATGGACATAGCATCAGGAGACAAGACAGATGGATCTGGTTTGAATGATTCTAATGCAACTAGCCCCAGAAATGCTCTCAAGTAACCACCCAATGCATGATATGCAACGCCAATAATGGAAAGAAAAATAAAAATTCAAAGGTAGAGTGCAGTTACAGTACACTACAAAAGCCCAGATCACCACATTTACGCCGCCATCGTCAAGACATACCTAAAAGACCCAGATCAGTAAAATATCCAACAAGGGAACAAAAAAAAAAAAGTAACAGTACTTACGACGTGATGCTGTCCATCCTCTCGGTCGTCAACTTCAAGCTCACCGTCAACAGCTCCTGCGCAATATCCGGCTCTTGCGCCTTCAGCTCATGCCATTTCTCCAGGTTCAAGCACCATGTCACGCAATCCTGCTCGGCCTTGACCGTCGCGGTGCGAGGCGTCTCGCTGAAGAAGGGAAGCTCGCCGCACGGCCGTCCGGCCACGATGAGCTCAAAATACCGGCCCTGCGGCAGCTCGTACTCCGCCCGCAGCATGCCTGACTCAAGCAGATAGAACGCCTGAGGCATGTCGCCCTTCTGGAACAAGACAGTCCCCGCAGCGTAGCAGTTGCGAATGAAGTACGAGCACGCTCGGAACCAGAAATCCTCGTTCTGCGAGCTCAGCCCCTGAAATGTCTGCAGGAGAAGAGGGAGGGGTTGTCGCATCGCGGACCATGTGGCAGAAGTGGCAGCTGCTGTTTCGTCCTCCTGGAGAGTCGTCGTAGCTGCTTGCTGCAGATATAACCGACGAGGCGAGCCGACGATGCCGTCCGCCGACTGCAGCTGATGCTGTGACGCAGGCACTTCGAGATACTGTGAGGATCCGCTCCCCGCGCTATTTAGCGCCTCGCGATGGCTGTAGAATACCTTTAGATAATCGTTCTCACAGAATTCAAGAGCAGAGTTAAGGTCCTCAAAGATCTGAACGCCAGTCTCGCTCCCAAAGAGCCCGACATTCTGGAGGCCCCTCCCCACATCGCTTTCAACGTCGAGTCCCGAGATAGTCATCTGCACATGGCGTCTTCGAAGAATCCGGTTGATGCGTGTGAATGCTTCTGCTGCAGAGAAGTCTAGCCCGTAGACTCGAGAGAAGTCCAGGATGAGGAATCTGATAGGCCGCCGGTTGAAGGCTTCTTCCTCAATAAGCCCCCGCATCGTGCTCTCCACGTTCACAATCGTCCCGAAGAACAGATACCCAGCAAGCTTGATAATGAGCGTCTGCTGTCCAGCTTCATTCAAGAAGCGCTGCTGGATGGGAGGCCGTCTGACCGTGGAGCCTGTGATCTTGCCCGAGAAGGTGGCCCGAATCGCGGATTTCCGAGATGTCTGAACCACGAAACTCACGCAGGCCAGTAAAATCCCAACGAAGATACCGACCACAAAATCCCAAGCACCCATAGTGGCAACGATAATGACGACCTTGTCTGATCAGCTTGCGTCATCTAGGGATAAAAGCTGCGACTTACCGTCAAGTACTCAAGTCTATGCAACTTCCCCCACGTGTCAACAAGTGCTTCCTCCATGAGTTCAATTCCCAACATGAAGATCAAGGCGCCCACGACCATGACAGGAATATACCCCACTATCACAGGGCCTACAACAAGTATACCCATCGTAGCAAAGGCAAGCATAATACCCGCCAAGCGGGAGTTGCCTCCGCTTGCGATGAAAAGCAAGCTATTAGTATAAACAAGATAATTCTGGGAATTCGTTAGTAGATGGCCACTCCTGCTGCTGATGAAGAGAGCCATGTCCATACCTGAATGCTTCCTGTGAAGCCTGACAGCGCGTTGGTGACACCATGAGCGATGAGCTCACGGTCAACGTTCAGGTTGTCTTCCCCTGTGGAGATACCCAGAGCTGGAACATTGATTGGCACGTGAAGAACGCCGAAGAAGGTCAATGCGAACATTGCTGGGACCGTATCGGCAAAGGCAGACCAGTTAACGGCCGAGAAATCTGCGAGGCGTCAGCTAAATAGGTATAACTCTTGACTCCTAGTTCGGAGACACCTACCGTAGAGTGTATAGAAGTGGTACCACGGATTTGAGGACGATGGAGCGTCAAACACCCATCCACTCCGACGCAAGGTATCCATCGGTACTCTAGCACTGAACTTGACGACATAGAAGACCACAGCCACAGCGATGAAATAAGCACCGACCAGGAAATTAGACCGCACAAAGCGCTTTAGGACGAGAAAAGCAACCGCGAGGAAGAGTGGTATGGTCCAAAGAAGCACGGTATCCAGCTGAAAAAGCTTCTGCATGGTAGGTATATTATATTCAAGAGACCCCGACAACCGAGCAGATACTTCCACTCCAGTCTGTAGCAAGAAGAATCCTACACCACCAATGCAACCAATTAGGATATGCCGTGGAAAGAATCCAATGAGCGAGCCAAGCCTGCATGTCCCCATGAGGAAGAACACCAGCCCTGTAAGCACCGAACTGGTGGAGTAAGCAAGGATAGTGGTGGCGAGGACCGACTTTGGATTATCTTCGCCAACTCGAGCCAGAATCGTCATGGCCATCTGGTGAAAGAACGGGACGACCTCGATCATTTCACTTCCAATACCGCCACGAAAGATAGATCCTCCGCACGAGAAGACCAGCTGCGCAATGACTGTGCTGACGTAGAACATGGAGATTCCATCCGACCCGAGTTCGGAGAAGATAGGCTCTCCCAATGGGAAGAGAATCATTCCGTACGAAAGCGCATCCAGAATGTTGAGGAGGAGGCCAAGAAACACCGAGGGCAGCAGGCTGACTGGATAAACCACTCCCTGCCGCCATATTGCCCGCCGGTCCCAAGATTTGGGGTTCGCCAGCGTGCAGAACCCCCTTGTTAATACAAAGCGAGCGTTACCCGAGGCATTGACAGGCGGGCCGCGATGCCCCTGTACTTCCTGGCTTTCGATATCATTTGCGATTCCATACCCACTCAACGATTTAGACCGCGTCCTCCGACTCAATAGTGATGTTCGTTCGGTGTTGAATTCTTGGTTGTCTTCCAAATCCGACTCGGTATCGTCCATATTATTTCGGCCAAGGTCACGTCCACAGTGGTCAGACTGGTTCTCAGACGAGCTCGAAGAAGGACTGCGGATCATCTGTGTCAGAGCCGAGGAACCAGTGGCAGGGTGGATTGGCTCCGAATCATCAGGCGCCAGCTTGCCAGGAATCGCAGAGGCAGTCGATATTGAGAGCGATAGCGCGCCATCTGACTGTCGGGAGGACCTGAAAAGATCCAGGCTCGGCGGGAGAGCGGTTCGTTCTTGAGGGAGCGACAGCGCCAACGATGCTAGCTCGGCTGTCTGCTCTCTCAGGCCGTCAGACGAGTAGTGTGCCGGATCTAGACGGCAATCAGTTTAGTTACATGAGCAAGACTCGAAGACTGTTATTCTTCCTTCTTCCGTACCGGCAGGAGCGTTGAACGATCGGTGATAGAACGATCGCGTTGGGGTCCTGTAGCTCGATCCGCCATATAGCGATGGCTCCAGACCCTCAGGAGGACTGCCATGGTTGGCGCGCTCAATGGGTATCTCCGTCGCATTGGAGGCAGGACTGTGCACAAAGGATGCGCGACGGGGGAGCAGCCCTGACGCTCGGGAATCTTTGCGATCCCGCTGTCCGATGATACCCATCGTGAACCGTGACCCCCGTAGGGTCTTTCCCACAAAGGTTTCGTCACAAGAGATCAGCTAGATGAGACGAATGCGCAGAGGAGAAAATCGGACTGGCAAGCTCCGCTCTCGGGGACGGGACGGGCGTGTGGCACGGCGACGGGCCGGCCGAGAAAGAGGAGATGACGCAAGAATCAAGGCCACAGGAATAATCGGCGTCTCTCGAAGACGAGGAGATTGACGGAGAAGAAACGCACACAGATCCGATGCATGGGAGATAGAAGAGAGTGAGAGTAGAGAATCGTAATAATAAAAGTACAAAGATCCCAGTAATAATGGGATGGAAGTATCACTAAGAACAGAGAAGAGCCTAAGAGGAACTCTTTTGTTATCACCCGTGTGGGTTGACTAAAAAAGTCTTATCACCGGGCGGTTATCGTCGTCTCCGCTGGGTGGTGCGCCATACCGCATTCTGGCAGTCCCGGTGGATCTGGACTCTGGAGCGAAGACTGGGCTCTTCGGAATTGATTACCACTGCCAATTCGAATTGAGTAATGGGGAGAGATAGTCTAGCAGTAGCCATTGCCCTGCCTCCTGTTGGATACGGCGGCGACTACGAATTACATCTACGAGAATATGCAAGTGAAATTGATGTCCTGCTGGTGAGTGGACGACAGTGAAGGGTGATCAGGAGGCTGACAGCCTCGGCATGATGCGACAGAGTATCATCGTGATTGGCTTCAGCATGAGAAATAGCTGTGTCGATTTCAATGTCTAGTATATAAATGGGTATCATCAAGTCATAAACCATCATCGTCCCAACCTCATTCCGAGTCCGTATCAACTCAATCGCTCCAAGAAACCCTGCGCGATGAGTCGCTCCACGTCGCCCTGGCGAACGTAGAGCTGGCTGTTCGTGGTCAAATTGATAACCCTGTCGGCGTACAAGAATCAGCTGCCATCCCACAGCGCACTGCGCAAGCCCCTCCACGAGAAAGGGAAACCCAATGGGGCAGAAAAAGAGCATCAACATACCCATACTCCGTCTGAATCTCCCCCGCATCCTTCAACACCCGAACATCAATGAACAAGTCTTTCGGCGGCTCCAGACTCCCCGTCAGATCAATATCCGTCCACTGTCCCTTATACGCCGCAAGCATATCACTATACTGCCGAAAATACTCCTCCTCCTCCGGACTCAGCGAGCTATGGTTCCCGCTCTGCGAGCTCATCGGCCCATGCATGCCGCCCTCCTCGGCAGGCAGCTGCTGCTCCAGCACATCAACGCCATTCCAGCACAACTCCTCGAGTTTCTCCGTGCGCACGCGGTGGTACGCAAGGAGACAGCGCTTGTTGCGGCGCGTGCAGATGTGGTCGACCAGGAGGGCGCACGCGGTCGCCGGGTCCGCGGAGGGGTTGAAGCTGCCGCCGAAGGGTTCGAGGAGCCGCGCGACATCGCGGTCGAGGTCGCGCACTTCGCGCGCGACGGCCCGCACGAGCTCGGTCTGGTACGGCGGTAGGTGGATGAGCGATTGGGTACGTTTGGCGTGTTGGACCTGCGCGATTGCGATTTGGTGGTTAGTGGGTGCGGCGCGCGGGAGGACACACGCGGCGTACCAGTTTGTTTCCTAGCTCACCGTACATGATGAGGGATTATCGAGTAGATGGATCTTGAGAACAGTTTATGCCAAAACTTTTTTCAAAGGATTCTTGTTAGTTATCAGAGGTAAGCTTCGCTCTCGAGTGGTCATTTCTGAGCACGGGGCTTCGGTCCTTTGTCTGCTCAACTGATCGTCCCGATAAGTTTATTTATTCTGCCGTTCAAATCCGCTTTGTTGATCTTCAGAAAACGGCACGTGATTCTAGGAACAACCAGAGTCGTTCACCTTACGATCTTCGCCCTACCACAAGAAGCATAACGGAATTTAAGTCGGAATGATCAGCGCCGATTCAGTCTAAATCCCAATCCAAGGTCAAAATACAGGACAAGCCGCACCACAAAGCAGAGATCTGTCGATAACAGAGTAAAAACAGAGGACCGCCCATAAAACAGACCGCTCCGACATAGTAAGAGAAGGTATCAAAAGGTCGAGAAGGAGATAGAATAAGCAGAAAGATCCCAAGAATGTAGGAGAATACCCTGCCCCAACCCTAATGGATCCTGCGCCTGTGCAACTCCAGTCCCTGGATTTTCTCTTTTCAAGTGAATTGAATACAAAAGGCCACCCAAAAAAGAAAGAAAAGAAAAAAAAAAAGGCAGACGCAAATCACATAACATGCAGCATAAGTATGACGTGACCATCATCTTCTCATCGCAAATGATGACTATGACAAAAAGGAAATCTGCCTTGGGAATCAAACGATTCTTCTTCTATGCTGAATATCCCGATGCGTGAGGGTTGAGCCAATGTTCGAATTCGCCGCCAGATCCGTCAAGACCAGCCTCATGACTCGTGGGACCCCACACCTCACGACCGTCTCCCAGGCCATGATGGTAGGTGGTTCCATTCGGAAACGAAATGGCCAGCGGAGAGGTAACAGGGAGATAGCAGTTGTTTGTGGGAATTTCTTGCCAGACCGCATAATGGGAGTGGTTGTATGCTGGATTCGAGCTGGAGTCACTTTGGAAGGACAGCAACTGGGGATCCACTTGGCCGTTGTGTCCAATCGTCGAAGGAGGAAGAGTCGTTTGAGGCTGGAGTAGGTCATGGTGGGCTGCGCCAGGCAGCCCAGCCAGCGCGGTCGATGAAGTAAGTTGCAATTCCTCCAATCCAACATTCCTGAACCGGGCGTCCTCTACATGAGCACCCATGAGGCCGTGATGAAGTGGTTGTTGGAGATAGGCAGTCGATTTGGGGGGAGATAGCATGTCTTTGCTGGGATGGCTGGTGTGCCAGGATGAACTGTAGTATGTCGTTGTGGGCAGTCCGTGCTCGGGAAAGTCGAAGGGTGTCGAGTCACGGCTTTCCCATCCACTGCTGTCCAGCTCAGACGAGCTCATGGCGCGAACCTGGAGGAAAGCTGGGCTGGATTCGGACGTATGTCCGGCGCCATTCAGGGCCAACTGCTCATTCTCCGCGTCGGTTCGTTTTTTCTTATCCTTCGATGGAGAGAATTTATAGCCCGGGTGGGCCTTGAGATGATTCGATTTTTCGATGTTCGCAAGACGCTCGTACATCTCGCGAATCTGTGCTGGCTCGATCCTCCAGCTGTCGCCTGCCACCTCTGAGACGACCTGGTGATTGTTCTGTGCAAACCACTCCTTGGTCCGCTCGGCGTATGCAGACCGGTAGAGCATGAAGGAGTTCATGGGCCTCGCAACCTTACCATTCTTCTTAGCCACCTCCTGATGGCGCGCCTCTACTGGGCGATGTACCCAGCTCTCCATGTCCCTGACGGGAACATGTGTCATGTGCTTGGTGAGTTCACTCAATGGGCCGGGGAGCGAAGGCTTTGCATCGCGACTGCTCGCCTTCTTGGCTCTGCGTCGAAGTCTGGGGGTCTTGGCCACTCTCGTCTTTCCTGGAGAGCGCTTCAGTGTAGATGGAGACGGCCACCGAGGAGGAGTCGATTCAAGATTGCTCGGGACAATCCCATCATCTGCAGCAGGGGGTGGCGTGTTGACCTGAATGCCTGGAGCTAACATCTGCTTCTGATATTAATACCCATATAGCCGACTAGATCATATCACCAGATTGAGATGGAGCAAAGATACTTACCGAGTGTTGCATCGGTAGACTTCGTGAGTAATCGTGGTGGAGGTTATAATATGGCGGAGGAGAAGTCGCATAACCCTGTTCGATGATTAGTAGCTGCCACAATCTAGAAAAATGTGTCCATTCACTTACGATCGCTTGGGGTTTGAAGTCACTGTATGCAGCTTCGGCGCTACATGACAGGCTAGCAGCTCCAAGAGTGTGAGGGTGGCTATACATTGGGTTGAGCATGCCGCAGGGTTCAGAAGCGGGATCTCCATTTGTCGACTGAGGGGGTGAAGGAGGCTGAATAAACCTCGAAGGTACAGCTGCGGTGGCCATGTTGGAGAAAGGATTGAGCAATTGATGAAATAAAAGAGAGTAAGGAAGTTTGCGCCCTTACAACGCAGTGAAGGCGGCTGCAGAGCGCTCACGTCGCAACGAAAGATCGCTTGAGAGGGAACCCAGAACCCTCTCCTTTCTAGACTTTCGTGCAAAAGGTGAGACACCTGTCCAAGTATAAAGATGCACCTTTGACTGAGAGAAGTGCGGAAGACAGATTCGCGGGCCGAGAGGAGCGACAAGCGAGACAGTGAATGGAGAGTCAGGTTTCTCAATGAATAGGAGGAGGACACCTGAGGGGCAAATAGAGCATTTGAGGTTCCGATGATAGAATTGCTGCTCCACAGCAACGGAGACCCCGACAAGAGCAGTATCAAACGCAGAGGGGCAAATACAGCGATATGATGAACTAATATGAAGATGGCAATCGGAAGAGAGGAAAGGAGGGAGCAAGTTGGGAAAGGGTAGGTGGAAGAGAAGAGAACCAGAAAAAGAGAGAGGATGAAGGAGGGTATGAAGGATGTTTTATCAATGATATTGAGCAAAGAGAGGACTAAAGAGGCAAATGAGGATGCATCAACTGAATGATTGATTGATTGATCGATCAATGTATGGGGGAATGTGTGTGTGTGTAAGTGTGTGTGTGTTTGGATGAATGGGCTGGGGAACTTCAAGAGCCCCGTCGATCTTATTTAATATGATAATGAATATTTAATATTAATAGTTGATGTAATATGGTTCATCTGGAGGCGCATTATTGCAGACAGATACAGATAGAATAGATAGATAGACAGACAGACAGACAGACAGAGAGAGAGAATAAGAGGGAGACTCTCGAATAGTCAGTCATCTGTCAGGAACTTCTTCCACGGGCACCCAGTGGGCTGAGACCCTGACTCAATGGCGGTGTTGCTGGAAAAATACTCTGGCGTTGTCTTTGTTCCACTGTGCTGGGACGAAAGGAGACATGGATATGCCCATTATGACCGATTTCCTATTCTTTTCTGTGATATGCTGACTGGTTTAAGGCTTGAACTAGACTAGACGTCTGCTGGTGGAATTCCCGTCGTCCAGAGACTGTAAAGAATTGGAAATGAAAATTAAAATAAATTTTGAAAAAAAAATAAATAAATAAAACCAGAAAGATTGGTTGAAAAAACATGAAATAAAAATAAAACCAACAAATGAAAAAGAAATGGTAGACTAAACGATACAAAAAAACCCCATCGCTGCGCCCCCCCTTTGTGCCAAATCGGGATGCAGATGCGTTCATTGAAAGTGCTTCTAGATCTCCTTGTTACTGAATCAGTATGCGATTATACTATGGATAGATGGAACCCTCCGTGGATCCTTTTTTGACAGCAGAGTTGAATAAACAGCTTTAAAGAAGAGAGAGAGAGAGAAAATAGATAGGATGGCAGAAGAGTCAAAGAAGGACCAGACGCTTCTTTTCCCCCCCTCCCCTATAATCCTGTCAGTCAGTGGACTAGTTACCCGGCTCTCCAACGTTCAGGCACAGTCTCACAACGATTGAGAAGATCATCCTATGGCTCTAGCTTGCGAATTAGTAACCAATCTATAAGCAGGGAGTATACTACCAGTCTATCACAGGCATGGAATCAACTCCATCGTACTTTTATTTTTTTTGTTTTTTTTTTATCATTAGCTTCAGGAAGATTGACAGCAAGCCAATCTATCTATCCATCAGGGCCCAAGACCGGGAGAGGGGAAAAAAAAGCAATCCATCGCGAGATAGACAGTCACAGATGTCATCAGCACTTTTACTTTTACTGCAGTGTCAAACAAATAGTCAGTCCCCACCGTTTGGACCCATAGTACATAGATTAGCTATGCATTCTCATGCATGCTGGTACTATCCATCCTGGAATAGCCTGGACCAAATCTGTAATCCGTACATTTGCAGATTATGGGATATGGACTCCGTATCAATTGGAAGCTCCCTACTCGTCCTTATAGTGGTCAGGAACAAGGTGCCATGGAATGGAACTGCCTCCAAGACTACATGTCATTGGAGTAGGAGCACCATTTGTAATACCACGACGGGAATCTGGATACCTACCTACCTACTTGCCAGTTCAAACTTGAAGTGATGGTAGAGATATCATCAATCCATCGTTCTTCCATGGAACCACGCATTTTTCCACATGGGCCTTGGTCTCCCTCCAGACTGCGCAACCTAAGTCATATATACGTTAGGGTCGTTGTTCATCGGCCAGCCAGAACGATGGTCTTGATCCTCACCACGGAACCAGTAACACTAAGTCGACCCAAATTCCGAAGGGGGAGTTCGGAGCTTCAGTTCATCGTTCGGAGTCCGGTCCATCCTCTGTAAAATCTAAAACTCCTGCTCGTATCTGGTACTGGTACTGGTACTGGCACTGGCACTGAGTTTTGTGGAAATGGAGTTGCCGCTCTGTAGATACTCACCATACTCTGGAAAATAATATCTAATGATCATCTTGGTTCTCGGGTGTAAGCAGTTCCATGTACGGAAGATCCCCAAACTGGTCAGAGCTGTTGCGGGGGATCTGTAGTATCGTTGTATGAGCCTAAGGCCATTAATCTCACTTGGCGGCGTACTATCTACTCTGGACCTAGTCCTACTAGGTGCTGGGGAGTAAGAGACATGAACACTCTTACCCGCTGATTGGGGCATTTATCATTTTCCTTTTCCTTCTTTCTTTGCATAATGAGGCTGCCTTATGTTGCCCTTGTGTGAGTTACTGCAGTAGAACTACTAGAATCTCAATTTCATCGATCTTGTAGTACAACAATTACAATACGCCACCTGCTATCTGATTGGTGTTGATGCAGGCAGGCTAAAGTTACCCCTACAATACAGCCAGTGGTGACTAGGTCCAGCAGATCACTGGGTCGGATTAGCGCGGGCACCAACTGATGGCGTAAGAAAAGGGCAAGATAGAAGGCTAAAATACAAGTTTTTGATCTAGCCAGTACAGTACTGAAATCGGAATACGCATTAATACAGGCCAACCTCCTGCTTATCCATATCCACAATCTAAGCTACCTGTTAAGTTTAACCTCCCCAACTCCAGGGTCCACTCTCGCCTAATATGGGTGTACGGAGTTACGGAGTTCCGCATTGGTATTAATATGATATTATCATGATTATTAAAAACAGGAGATTATAGTTATACATGCCGTCACCCCGGTCAGGGGGTTCCTGATATTCGGTCTCATTTCAGTCACGTGTAAACTAGCTAGTTTGTGGCAAGGACGAATGCTAGGTAGAGGTAGTTACTTCTGTAGGTCAAGGGAAGAGAAAAATCCCTCGTACAAAAAGCCAGCTGCAAAGAGCGACTGATGACAATACCTCCTAGGCACTTTTCCAGACGGAATTTCTCCATGGATTGTTGACTTGATTTTTGATTGTGATGTGGTGCTACCAACAAATTGATACATCAAACCCTTTGCAGCTATTGGAACGTGCATCCCAAGAGCTAAGCATGCGGCTGTCATGTGCGTCAAGATGTCAACCATTAAGAACTAGGAAGCGGTGACCGGTTCATGGAGTGACGGTCACCACTCAGAGGCGACATTCGAGTCCTGCGTGATTTATCCATGTCTTTTGTGACGAAGCGCGGCAGACGCTTGCTTCACACTTTGCTCCATGCATCCTCAATTGATCCTTTCTTGTCAGTTGTCAAACTAGGCGAACTCCCTTCAAGTGGAGGCTTGCATGGTCATCCTAAATCTGCGGCTGTCAGATGGGCCGATGATAGGCTTTGATTTGGCCCCATATGGCTTGCGCAGGAACCACAACCGGCCCTGCATCAGTTCTTTGTTCAAGCTTAATCATTGGGAAAGGAGCCTCTGTCCTTTGAGAAGTACGTATCAGCCTCCTCTTTCCCCTACACATCAACAGAGTATGTTTCAACCTCATTGTCTGATCAGTCTCTTATGGCAAGATCAAGATGCGGCTTTGTTTCTTATTTTACTTCACCAGATGCCCATGCACCATTGTGAGGTGGCTATGAGTTTCATCAGAGATCTCAACCTCGAGGTTGAAAGCATTCGATATCGAAGCACCGAGTTTCAGAGCGGTCCATGACTCTTTGAGAGCGCTATGACCCCTTGACTCGACATTCAGCCCCGTTGGTGTCACCGTATGCAGGTCGTTGCGCAAAGCCCCCTCCAGAGTGGTAGAGGATTCGCGGCAGGGATTGTCTGGTAGGACAATTTCAACAACACCAAGCATTCGATGGGCTTCTGGAAGATCACTAGATCTGCGCCAAGAGGCGAGCCTTCCCAATTCCGTTGTGTAGGTACTGTTGAGGACAATAAGAGGCAAAGCCCGGGTGGTCTGGTGACAGCGGACATGTCCAACCGCCCGCCTCGACCATGCCTCCCATTCTACGCATCTTGGTTCGCAGTATTCGAAGGGCTACTGTGGTTTGTACCGCATCTAATCGGGAACGTCTAAGAATAATCTCGTTTCAGATTTGCAGGCTGCGCCTCTTACCCTGGCTTTCAGGTTATTTTTGACAGATATTTGTGAAAGCCAATGCTTCCGCCTTGAGGAGGTTGAGAAGGGAG